>NW_027497777.1:0-66543 GCF_021521415.1 Bidens hawaiensis | reverse complement strand
TTGATGGAAATGAGAAAGCTAATGAAGAAGAAACCGCTTTCATGGCAGATCACAAGGATAATCGCTCCGAGGTAAATACTAAGAATATTTGTACTAGTTGTGAGAATTTGTCTGAGCAACTCACTACGATAACTGATCAGTACGTCCGTTTAGATGCTGATTTTAAAACTATTAAAGAAGATCACCATTTTACTAAATCAAGAGAAAACAGTTATAAAGTTAAAATAAAAGCATGTGAAAAAGACATTCAAAGCTTAAAAACTAAACTTGCTGAGAAAATTGAAATAATTGATCTTAGTTATGAAGTTTTAGAAGAAAAAAACTAAATTGATTGCTGATCGGGATAAACAGATTGCTGACCACCAGGTGAGGTGGCGGAACTGAACCGCAAACTTGAGCAGTTCAGGAATTCCTCGGCCATCCTTGATCACCTCGTGAGTGATCAAGGTACCTCTGCAAAGAGGGGAGGAATCGGTTATCACGAAGTTCCACCACCCTTTAACCACAACTATACCTATAATCCGAGTGTTCAAAAATCTGTTGATTTCGAGGTTACTCAGACAACTCCAATCAAGATTACAAGGGTAGAACCAAGTGTTAGCTGTGGCGAAACGAGTTCGCCTGTTTTCTAGTGTGAATATTTCTGTTTCGAGTCCAGTCTCATCGGATTCGGATAAGTTGTCCGAATCTGGTCAGACAAAAGAGAAAGTAGGGTTACCCAACGGTGGAGATAAAAATAAAATTTCTAAAAAGAGTTCTCCACTCAATCCGTACGTCCCACCTTATGTGAGACATACGGATGGTAACACTGCCTCTACATCCAAACCAACATTTGACAAGAAAATGGAGAGTCGGTGTTGCTTTAGATGTAACAAATTAGGGCATTTAGTTGCAGACTGCCCTCTGAAGCCGAGATTTAGAGGTGTGAGGCCAAATACAACTGAGGATAAGCGTCATTTTGTTACTGCTAAAAATGAAAACTTTTCAAAGTGCAAAAATGTAACTAATTCAAGTTTTTATAAAAACAAACCTCAGTTTTTCAACCAAACCACAAGATATAATACTTTCAACTCTCATAGGTTTGGAAGGCATTACACTCAATCTGCAAGGAGATTCCCTAACAGGACTTACAGAAATTATCCTGATGCTAACTTGAGAAAGCCAGGGTACGGGACCGTATCGATCCAAGACCAATTGGTCTTTGGTCCCAAGATTCTAACTCTTTGTTTTATTGTGCAGGAACAGTTGAACAGGGCTGCCAACAATCTTTGGATTGTAGATAGCGGCTGTTCCCGGCACATGACAGGCAACAAACACTTGTTGCAAGACTTAAAACCTGTTCAGGGAGCAAGAGTTAGTTTTGCTGGTGAGAGCGGAGGAAGGATTACCGGTAGAGGAACTGTGTCGAATGGGGGAATGACACTTGAGAATGTAAACTTTGTGGAGGAATTAAAGCACAATCTGCTGAGTGTGTCGCAGATTTGTGATAAAGATTACACTGTCCATTTCACGAAGAATGAAGCGATCGTATTGAAGCCTGGTTTTCAAATACCAGACGAATGGATAGTAATGAAAGCTCCACGTGAAACGAATACATATGTGATGGATATGAGGTCTACTGAAATGGCCACTGGAGAATCCTGTTTAATGACAAAAGCAAGCGAATCAGAATCAGAATTATGGCACAGGAGAATGGGACATATTCATCTTCGGAAGATGAACTTCATTGTCAAGAATGGGCTTGTGATGGGCGTTCCCTTAAAAAGTTTTAACTTTGAAGACAAATGTATAGCATGCAAGAAGGGAAAGCAACACAAGAAATCCCATCTCACCAAGAAGATTAATTCTATTGCCGGTACTCTAGAACTACTTCATATGGATCTCTTCGGTCCAGTGAATGTAAAAAGTCTAGGTGGTACTTCTTACTGCTTGGTGATAACTGATGACTACTCGCGATACTCGTGGGTATATTTTCTGAAAACAAAAGACGAGACAACTCAGATGGTGAAGAATCTATTTACAAAAGTTGAGAACGTCATGAGTAAATCAGTTAAATACATTAGAAGCGACAATGGGACAGAGTTCAAGAACTTTGAAATGGAAATCTTCTGTCTTCAGAAGGGAATTGAACATCAATACAGCACTCCGTATACTCCACAACAGAATGGAGTGGCTGAAAGGAAGAACCGAACGTTAATTGAAGGAGCCAGAACTATGCTGGCAGACTCGAAGCTTCCTGTGATGTTCTGGGCTGAAGCAGTTGCTACAGCCTGCTATGTTCTGAATAGGGTGTTAACCGTTAAGAGACTTGGAAAAACTTGTTACGAGCTTATGCACGGAAGGAAGCCCAACTTGTGCGGTCTTGAACCATTTGGGTCTCCTTGTTCGATTTTGAAGACTAATTCGAAATTTGGTGAAGTAGCCGATGAGGGAATCCTAGTCGGTTATGTTGTTGGGACTCCCAACAGACGGGTCTTCAATACGTCGACTTGCAAGGTGGAGGTGGTTTGTAACACCGACATTACTAGTTACCAACCGCCAAAACCAAGCAATGGACCTGCTGAGCTTTTCGACTATGTTAAACTTTTTAAGTCGTTTAACGTACCTGATTTGGAAATTTCTGAAGAAGACGAAAGAGCTGTGACGAAGATGATACTTGATGAGGAAGAGAATCTATTGCAACATCAGATGTTTGAGAAATCTCAACCTTCCACATCAAACCCTATCGATACCCCTGCGGCCTCAACTGAAGATGAATTTATTAATCCTTTTCACTCTCAGCCAGAAACAACCATAGATGAGATCTCTTCAAATTTGGAAGATAATTTGCATGTTGGTGCTGTTCCGATCACGAGAATTCACAAAGATCACCCATTGGAGAATATTATAGGTGATGTGTCCTCCAGTGTTCAAACCAGAAGTAGCTTGAATGAGCACACATGTGTTTATACAAGCATTAAAGAAACGGGTATAATGAACGAATGTCTGTACTCCTGCTTTATAAGCCAAATTGAACCAAAGAACTATCAAATGGCTTTAAAGGACAGCTCGTGGGTCGAAGCCATGCAAGAAGAGTTGGCTCAGTTCAAGAAAATGGAAGTTTGGACTTTGGTTGAAAAACCAAAGAATGTGCATGCTATAGGCACAAAATGGGTGTTCAAGTGTAAGAGAGATGATAAGGGAATTATCGTAAGAAATAAGGCGAGGCTGGTTGTTAAAGGTTTTAATCAGCAAGAGGGTATTGATTACAATGAGGTGTTCGCTCCTGTTGCCCGGTTAGAAGCGATTCGATTGTTTTTGGCGTTTGCTGCATTTAAAAAGATGAAGGTATTTCAGTTGGATGTGAAGAGCGTGTTTATAAACGGGAAAGTTGATGAGGTTGTGTATGTTGAGCAACCTCCGGGTTTTCCTGACCCAGACTTTCCTGATCACGTATACAGGTTGGGCAAGGCATTGTATGGGTTACATCAGGCACCTCGTGCCTGGTATTCAACGTTATCAGACTACTTGCTGGAAAATGGTTTTGAAAGGGGATTGATTGACAGTACGTTGTTTGTGAAGAGAGAAGGATGTGACTTCCTACTGGTTCAAGTCTACGTGGATGATATCATTTTTGCTGCATCAAGAGTATCCATGTGTCAGGATTTTGAGGCTGTCATGAAGAAACGATTCGAGATGAGTGCTATGGGTGAACTAACTTTCTTTCTAGGATTGCAGGTTGATCAGAAGAAGGACGGGATGTTCATTCATCAAACGAAGTACGTTCATGATGTGCTGAAAAGATTCAAGATGGAGGACAGTTCTCCATATGATACTCCAATCTGCGTCAATCACAAATTGGGTGCTGAATCAGATGGTGACGCAGATGTGGACCCAACTCTGTATCGGGCGATAATAGGTTCTTTAATGTATTTAACTGCTTCTAGGCCTGATATAATGTTTGCTGTTTGTCTTTGTGCTCGTTTTCAGGCAAACCCAAAGGAATCTCACATGAAAGGTGTGAAGAGGATTTTGCGGTATCTCAGAGGCAAGCCGAAACTAGGGTTGTGGTACCCAAAGGGAGGAGACGTTGAACTGGTGGCATATACAGATTCTGATTATGGGGGATGCAATCAGAGTCGGAAGTCAACAACAGGAGGCTGTCAGTTTCTTGGAGGAAGATTAGTTTCCTGGCAGTGCAAGAAACAGACATCAGTTGCAATTTCAACATGCGAAGCAGAATACATGGCAGCATCCAACTGCTGCTCTCAGGTTTTGTGGATTCAGCAACAATTACGCGACTATGGTCTAAATTTCTTACTCACTCCTATTTTAATTGATAACACTGCCGCCATCTCAGTAATTAACAATCCCGTGAAGCAAAGTAAAACTAAGCATATTGACATTCGTCATCACTTCATACGGGATTGTGCTGAGAAGAAACTGATCAAGATCGAAAAAGTTGATACACTTGAAAATTTTGCTGACTTGTTTACAAAAGCATTTGATAAATCCAGATTTCAAAACCTAATTAAGCTGAACGGGATGATCAATCCCGAGTAACCATGCCTTTGTGTTTATTTAAAAAAAAATAAAAAATTTTTGTCATTATTGCTTAAAATTAGTCGGTTACCTCAGTTTGATGGACATATCTTCGGATATGTTTTGGTCCTCGTTTCGACTTAGAGAATGAGGTTAGCCATTAACCGGAAGACTGAAAGTGACCGGGGCAGTTATGACGTGTGTTCTTCAGTTGCTGAAAATTAGTCGGTCATTCTTAGTAAGAAGGACACATACTTGTATGTGGTCGGTCCAGTTGATCCATTGGATCTTCAGGATTGCCGTTTACCTGACGACTTTGACGTGATCGGGGCGATTGAAATCAAAATTTTATAGGGAAATGAAATTACTTTTCAAGTCTAATACTTCGTATGAAGTAAATGTGCTATGTTTAACAGAAAATAGATCCAACCTTGGAAAATGATATATATACTGATTGTGTGTGCTTAACTAGTGAAGTTATTAAGCTTAAAAGGCTTTAGAACAGTCATTGTATGTCATGGTAATTTTTATGGTGCGTAAAAGTGTATGTGATACTAACTTAAACTACTCGATTTTACGTGGAAACTCCTTAAGAGTGTTGAATGTCTTCATACATATCTTTCCGAATGATAGGCAGAAAAGCGACTACCCAGTCATACACGAGCCCGTGAGTGTTCTGATTCCCGTAAACAAAGCATTTCAAGACACTGCAGTGATCCAGATGTTGGAATTACGTATGCCCGAGACACATACTTATACTAATGTGGCTAACTGTGTTTGATCCAAGTCGGGTCATACCCAATAACAAGCTAGACAACACCAAATGTATTCCTTTAATGATTTGATCATTTAAACGAATACCGAACACTACGTGTTTAGAAAATTGGTTTTCTAAACAAACACACTTGAGGATTTAAATAAATTATCTGGATAATTTGTTTATATAAATTAATTATTTAATTGGTTAAATAATTATATAAATGTATGTACATTTTATAAAAATGAGTTTTATAAAATGAATGGAGATGTTTTAAATGGTTAAAACAAAATACAAAAAAAAAAAAAAAAAAGAAAAACAAACAAAACCGGCCACCCATGTGGGGGTGGTGGTTTTACCCAATCAAAATTTAGATGCTCTTTGCATATTAACAAGGGCTCTCTTTTTGATCCTCCATTCAACTCACATGCATTTGTGTCTTGTCCCTTTTGAATTTCAAGTGTAAAAAAACTCTCTCTTTCTCTCTAAAAACCCACGGCTCATTTGAGCAAAGTTTGGGGTTTTTGTGAGCTTGTTAAGTGTTCATAAATCCTAGCAAAACAACTTGGTGTTGTCACAAATAGCTTGGGGTATCACACTCTTGAGGTCTTCTTCTTTGGAGGCTTGTCATTCATCCACCATCCCCTTCAACAACCCACTTGTTCTTCTAAAGGTAGAAGAAGGTACAATTTACATTTTGTGAGCATCTTGTTCTTGTAATTTTGATCCTTGGCTTCGGGTTTTAGTTTTAACATAATGGTATGTTCATTAACAAGTTTTAAAATCTAAGCTTCCGTTGCGTTTTCTTGTTAAATATGGTTAACTTGAACTTTGATAATCTTGTATAAAATCCAACAATGGCATCAAGAGCCGGTTACAAGGACTTATGCTCCCTACATGTTCATAGATTTCGGGTTTTTTCATGGGTGAAAAAGGGAGGTCCGAAAATTTGGTGGATTTTACCCCTCATGGTTTTGTAAGATCTTGACATGCATGGAAAGATCTTAGGAAACCATTTAACATTTGGATGTTGAAATATCAAAATTGTAAAATTTGGGGGGGGGGGGGGTGGCCGTAGCCTCTTTGGGGGGGGGGGCACCTTTTGTCTTTGTGATATTTTGGGCATTGGTTGCTTAGGTTGCATGCTTAGAACATTTGGTATGTTTGGATGTGTCATAACCGAAACCTAGACCTTGGATGTGTTGATTGTTGTTTTGTGTATGTTGATTATGTTTATTATTCAATATGGTTGTAATAATTCATAATCTTAGGCTTGTGTAATTTATTTATTCATAAGTTGGTATGTAATAAGTAGATTAGTTGCATTTTCTTTTTTTTAGAAAAAAAATATGTATTAGGATACATGTTGTAAAAATTGAAGATGCAAGAATTGGTGGATTTGGGCCTTGGACCGAAATTTTGGGCTTGTTGGGCCTCACCGGCCCATCATGGGATTCAAGCCCATTAGGCCCATAAATTTCACTCTTGGGCCCAAGAAGATTTTTGGAAGTTTGGAGCCCATTCACAAGCCCAACAAGAACACAACAACTTGGAAAGGATACTTGAAGCATTTGGATGCAAGATCAAGTGGGAGTCAACATTCCATCCTTGTGTCATGTTTTGTCCCTTAGGTGTGACTTATGACCTATACTTGTTTCGGCTAACAAGTATGGTCAAATTTAGCGGTTTTCGGTTATGACTATATTTTGCATGTGTATGCTTGGTTGTTTGTTTTACTTAATGTAATGTGTGGTTGATAGATATTAGGATATCCAAACCGTCACATAGGAACGACAACAAGCATAAAACGGGTTCTAATATATATTTGGTAATATCGCGTCAATTAGTTTGATTAAATGGGTTTATTAAAACTAAGCGATCATTTACCTATAATAAAATTGGTTTTATTATAACTAGAACCTTGAAAATTGGTTTTCAAAATCGCCATATTTCTAAATGCATGTTAGGATATGGCATAATGTTTTTCAACTAGAATATTTGAAAATTTAAAATCCCTTTTTTCATAATTACCAAGGAAACAAGTCTAACACCATCCTTTTGTATGACACTTAACGTATTAGGGAACTTTAATGGGATAAAGGTCACCTAACCATTTTGAGCAAACTAATATACTTAGGGTAATATTAACATATTTGTGGGATAAAGGTCACCTAACCACTTGTATGTTAATATTACATGTTTATACAAGTAGGACGACTTGAATTGGAAACCGTGTGATAAAGGTCACCTAAGCATGGGATCCAATGGTGTTGATGGGATAAACATGCCAACACGAAATAAGGATTTCGAATGGTCCCATACCTCTAGAAGTTGCAAAGGGTTGCAATTGTCAAGGTTGACTACCTTGTTAAATCAAATAACGGGATAAAGGTCACCTAACCGAAATTTGATTTATCGTTGGATTCTAGAATTTAATTATTATTTTAAAATCTAGAATAAAAGGGTATTAATAATTAAATTGTTTATAATACTAAATAGAACTTTGTTAAATTTTGTAGATGGCCGCTAACAATGCAAACACCTCTACCCATAACACCCGTAACCTATCCTTAAGAACCATCCTTGAAAAGGATCGTCTAAACCATAATAACTTTATGGATTGGTATCGCAACTTGAGAATAGTTCTCAAGTAAGAAGAGATATCATATGTCTTAGACGATCCCATTCCCGACGAGCCTGACGTGGAAAATGAGGAGGCTTATAACGATTGGGTCAAGTACACCAAAGATTCGGTGCAAGCCTCTTGCCTCATGTTAGGGACTATGATTCCCGAAATCCAAAAGGATTTCGAGCATCATGGGGCATACGACATGATAACTCAATTGAAGGAAATGTTCCTTCAACAAGCTAGAGCGGAACGTTTCGAAACGGTTCGAGCGTTTCATGCATGTCGTATGGAGGAAACCCAAACCGTCTCATCTTATGTCCTAAAGATGAAAAGCTACATCGAAAAGCTTCGTAGGTTGAATTGTCCCGTGTCTAATGAGTTGGCTACGGATTTGATCCTCAACTCTTTGACCAAAAGGTTTGAAACCTTTGTCTTGAATTATAACATGAATGGGTGGGACAAAAGCATTGGTGAGCTTCACGCAATGCTAAGAACGGCCGAAGCGGGAATGGGTAAAAAGGCTTTACCCGTTCTAACAATCAATGAAGGAAAAAGGGGACATAACTCCAACCCCAAAGCAAGTATTGCTAAGGGCAAGGGCCACGTCCAAGGAAAGGGAAAGAGGAAAGCCATCATTCCCACCAAACCGAAGGAAAAGAAGCAAAAAGTTGCGGCGCAAGATCCATGCTTTGAGTGTGGAGAGATAGGTCATTGGAAAAGGAATTGTCCGACCTATCTCAATGCGTTAAAAGATAAGAGGGATGCGGGGCATACCTCAGGTATTATCTTTACTATACATATTGAACTAAATGTTATTTCTTCAAATACATGGGTACTTGATACCGGATGTGGAACTCACATTTGCAATTTGTTGCAGGGATTCAAAAGAAGTAAACAACTCAACAAAGGGGACATTAGTCTCTCTATGGGCAATGGAGCAAGAGTTGAAGTCCAAGCCCAAGGAGACTACATATTAAAGCTTCCAAGTGGTTTGGAAGTAATTTTGAAGAATGTTTTGTATGCTCCTAAGTTAAGGAGAAACATTATTTCCGTGTCCCTTTTAAAACAATGTGGCTTTGATCTTAAATTTATAGATTATGATATTCATGTTTTGATGAATGGCATGTTTTATTTTAAAGCTATACCCATGAATGGTATATATGAAATAGATCAAATTGGTACGTCACATAGTAGTTCAATGTACAATGTCAACACCAAGAAACTCAAGAAGGACTTGGGTGATTCCTATCTTTGGCATTGTCGCCTTGGACATATAAGCAAGAATCGCATGCAAACTCTTCGCAAGAGTGGTATTCTAGAAACAAATGAGTATGATTCATTTGATGTATGTGAATCTTGTTTACAAGGCAAAATGACAAAGCAACCTTTCAATAAAACTTTTGAAAGGTCAAAAGAATTATTGGGTATCATACATTCGGATGTATGTGGTCCTTTTAGACCAATGACTAGGAATGGTGAAAGATACTTCATTACCTTTATTGACGATTATAGTCGATATGGTTATGTGTACTTATTGAAACACAAAGATGAAGCTTTTGAAATGTTCAAAGACTTCAAAACTGAAGTAGAAAGACAACTCAAGACCACAATCAAAGTACTTCGTAGTGATAGAGGAGGTGAATACCTTAGTGGTGTTTTTCAAGATCATCTTAAGAGTTGTGGAATTATTTCACAACTTACTCCACCTGGAACACCACAACATAATGGTGTGTCTGAAAGGAGAAATCGTACCCTATTAGATATGGTTCGATCGATGATGGCTAGAAGCACTTTACCTCTATCATTTTGGGGCTATGCTTTACTTTCCGCTATTCGCATATTGAATATGGCTCCAACCAAGAAAGTGGAGAAGACACCTTTTGAAATATGGCATGGAAAGGCTCCATCGCTATCATTCTTAAGAGTTTGGGGTTGTGAAGCTTATGTAAAGCAATACACCCCAAACAAATTAGAAGTCCGATCCACTAAGTGTATCTTTATAGGTTATCCTAAAGATGATTTAGGATATTACTTTTTCGACCCTAGTGATCAAAAGGTTATTATTGCTCGAAAGGGTAAGTTCTTGGAAACTAAGTTCCTTAAGGAAGGAACTAATAGTAGAACAGTGAAACTTGATGAGGATCAAGAACCACAAGATGATACACAATTGGTTGATACTAGCACTCAACAAGAGGTTGTTGAAAGTGATCAAGTGGTTGATCAAAACACACAAAACGTTCGCAGATCTGGTAGAATTAGCAATCCACCTGAAAAATATGGATTTTTTGTAGAAGGTTGCTACGTGGTAGATTCGGATGAACCGACCACATACCGTGATGCAATGTCCAAGAATGATTGTGACAAATGGCTTGAAGCCATGAACGTTGAGATGCAATCCATGTATGACAACCAAGTTTGGGAATTGGTTGAACTACCACTCAACTCCAAAGCTGTTGGAAGTAAGTGGGTTTTCAAAAGAAAAACTGATATGCATGGAAACTTGGATACTTATAAAGCAAGACTTGTAGCTAAGGGTTTCACTCAAACTCAAGGGGTTGATTATGATGAAACTTTTTCGCCTGTGGCAATGCTAAAGTCTATTAGGATATTATTTGCCATAGCTGCACATTATGATTATGAAATTTGGCAAATGGATGTCAAGACCGCTTTCCTAAATGGATATCTTGAGGAAGATGTCTATATGGTTCAGCCTGAAGGTTTTGTCGATCCAAAACATCCTAATAAAGTATGCAAGTTAAAGAAATCAATCTATGGATTGAAACAAGCATCTAGAACTTGGAATCATCGTTTTGATGAAGAAATCAAAAATTTTGGATTCATCAAGAATGCTGATGAGGCTTGTGTGTATAAGAAAGCTAGTGGGAGTATAATTACCTTCTTAGTATTGTATGTCGATGACATTCTACTATTTGGAAATGACATTCCAACCATGGAAAGCGTTAAGGCTTGGCTTGGAAGTAGATTTTCAATCAAGGATCTTGGTGAAGCTGCCTATATTTTGGGAATAAAGATCTATAGGGATAGGTCAAGGCGCTTGATAGGTTTGAACCAAAGTACATACATTGATAAAATCTTGAAAAGGTTCAAGATGGAAAACTCCAAGAAAGGTTGGGTACCTATTCAAAGAGGGACTATATTGAGTTCAACTCAATGTCCAAGCTCAAAGGGTGAGCAAGAGATGATGAAACAAATCCCATATGCTTCTGCTATAGGATCCATCATGTATGCGATGATATGTACTAGACCGGATGTGTCATGCGCTTTGAGCATGACAAGCAGATACCAACAGAATCCAGGAAACAGTCATTGGATGGCTGTTAAGAACATATTGAAATACCTTAGGAGAACTAAGGATATGTTTCTGATATATGGATCTGGTGAAGAGGAACTCGCTATAAAAGGTTACACGGATGCGAGCTTCCAAACTGATCGAGATGATTCTCGATCACAATCTGGGTATGTGTTCACTCTTAATGGAGGGGCTGTCTCTTGGAAGAGCTCAAAACAGGAAGTGGTAGCATTGTCCACTACAGAATCAGAATACATCGCCGCTTCATTGGCAGCTCAGGAAGCTGCATGGTTGAAGAAATTCATTACTGATCTAGGGGTGGTCTCTACCATTCAAGACCCCCTAGAAATCTTTTGTGACAACGAGGGTGCGATTGCTCAAATCAAGGAACCTCGTTCGCACCAAAAGACAAGGCACATAGAGCGGAGATTCAACTACATAAGGGATGAAGTTGAAAAAGGAAAGATATGTATTCGCAAAGTTGGAACTGATCAAAATCTTGCGGATCCATTCACGAAGCTCCTAGAAAGACCGAAACATGAGCGTCATGCGAGTGGCTTAGGTCTTCGATATTCTAGTAATTGGATTTGATCTATTTTGTATTTACGTTTAAAAGACTTTTGTAATTTAACTCTTTTATATGATTATGGAATCTTGAGTTAAATTCTAATTTTGCATGTTTAAACCATGAATAAGTTATCTTATTCTAAAAGTCCGTAGTCGATCACATTTGTGGGTACAAATATGAAGCAAGACTATTATGAACTAGGATTGGTGGATATTCATAAGGAATGAATATGGAGCATAGGTTTGCTGCCAAGGTTCATAGATATTTGTGGGATACGAATATTGGACTGACCCGCTCTCAATATTACTACATGGAGTCAATGGACCTGATCATTAGTAATTTTGAGTAAAGGAGAATTTCATATTATCCTTAGACCTGAGATGTATACTGGGTCTTGATTTTCACCAAGTATTACACTTTGACTCTCCCCTTCGCTATTCGTAAAAGATGGTACATAAGGATGAGCTCAGGTGGAGTATAAAGTGATAGTGAGAGGCGTATACAGTCAAGATGGAATTTGTTCCTCTTATGTGTTGAGAGTTTAGATGTCTAAGGCCTGATAAAGTTGAATTGTAAAGAGAATGATCGCCTATGTCTCTTAGATCCAACATGACATCTAGTAACAAAGGGATATAATGATAGATTCACCTAAACCATATCAAGTAAGGGACTTGAAGGGGTGATGTTATTGAATGGCACTTCGTCAAACACATTAGGGGTGGTGAACTGTTGTTAGGCGGTATTCACCACTTGCATTAATTTTCTTTGTATCTCGTGCAAGTGGGAGATTGTTGGAATTACGTATGCCCGAGACACATACTTATACTAATGTGGCTAACTGTGTTTGATCCAAGTCGGGTCATACCCAATAACAAGCTAGACAACACCAAATGTATTCCTTTAATGATTTGATCATTTAAACGAATACCGAACACTACGTGTTTAGAAAATTGGTTTTCTAAACAAACACACTTGAGGATTTAAATAAATTATCTGGATAATTTGTTTATATAAATTAATTATTTAATTGGTTAAATAATTATATAAATGTATGTACATTTTATAAAAATGAGTTTTATAAAATGAATGGAGATGTTTTAAATGGTTAAAACAAAATACAAAAAAAAAAAAAAGAAAAACAAACAAAACCGGCCACCCATGTGGGGGTGGTGGTTTTACCCAATCAAAATTTAGATGCTCTTTGCATATTAACAAGGGCTCTCTTTTTGATCCTCCATTCAACTCACATGCATTTGTGTCTTGTCCCTTTTGAATTTCAAGTGTAAAAAAACTCTCTCTTTCTCTCTAAAAACCCACGGCTCATTTGAGCAAAGTTTGGGGTTTTTGTGAGCTTGTTAAGTGTTCATAAATCCTAGCAAAACAACTTGGTGTTGTCACAAATAGCTTGGGGTATCACACTCTTGAGGTCTTCTTCTTTGGAGGCTTGTCATTCATCCACCATCCCCTTCAACAACCCACTTGTTCTTCTAAAGGTAGAAGAAGGTACAATTTACATTTTGTGAGCATCTTGTTCTTGTAATTTTGATCCTTGGCTTCGGGTTTTAGTTTTAACATAATGGTATGTTCATTAACAAGTTTTAAAATCTAAGCTTCCGTTGCGTTTTCTTGTTAAATATGGTTAACTTGAACTTTGATAATCTTGTATAAAATCCAACACCAGATTCGGGACTTGCAGTGGTTTAGTACTCCGAAGTCTATAAGTATGTATTAAAAAAAAAAAAAAAAAAAAAATGTGTATATTTTCAGTACTTATGAGTCATAGTCACAATCAAGACTTCTCAATTCTGGAGTAAGAAAAGAACGGGAAGCAGACAACGAGTATCTACAAGTTAATCAGACACTATGGGTCGAAGTCAAGTCGGGGTGACTTGGGTATAGCCAAATACGCTTTGAGAATAGATAGAAGGCTTCATTATCTTTGAGTTGTTGCCTACTTAAAATTTTGAGCTCAACTGAACCTTAATCCGTATCACAGAAACGATGAAAACCATTTAAGTTATTTACTGCCTACAACCTGTTTCTTTATGTCATAATACAGCTAAACACGGATCCAAGTGACAGTCACGTAGTTAGTATGATTCCTGTTATGATCTTTTCTAAAAACGTAGTGGTCCCTGACTAGACTGAAATTTGATCCTTTATTTCGTTAAAATTTTATAAGTTTTTCTATTTTTGTAGTTATATTAATTTATCGTTGGTTACTGGGTCTTGATCATATTGGTTTAACTCTTTTTGGAAACTTCTAATGTTAAGTGCAGGATTCTTCAAACTTAAAGGGTTGTTTTTGAAATTACGGGCGAAGTTGTTGAATTCGGCGAAGTTGTTATTAACTTCGCCTTGGCGAAGTTAAGCGTAACTTCGCCTGAACAAACTCAGCCCTATATAAGGATTCTTAAATCTGGAACAGTTCTATTATTTTCAGTTTTCCGGCGAACATACGATTAAATACCATATTATCCGAGATCTTGTTTGCTTTTCGATTTCGATCTTTGTTTCCAGTTTCTAGTGCTTATTGACGGTATGTGTGGTCAATATCGTTCCCAAACTTACTCGTTTGTTATAGTTTTACCCGGTTCGAGACCTCGGGTCGTCGAACCTTCAAAACCTAGTTTTTCAACCGTGTATTACGTGTTCATGGACGAGCTTTACGTCTTAACACCATTATTATGTGTTGTTCGTCACTCCTAAATCGTCAAATTTGTGCGAAAACATCGGATCTTGGCCGATTGAATCTGAACAGTCGCCGTTTCAGATTCAGGCGAAGTTATGGTTAAGGCGAAGTTATCCGCAACTTCGCCTGAAGCTTAATTTCGCCTGTGGCGAAGTTATCCGTAACTTCGCCTTGAACTCAAGTTCGCCTGAGGCGATGTTGTGATAAGGCGAAGTTATCATCAACTTCGCCTATACCAATTTATTTAACAGTTTTTAGACGAAATTACAGTTGAAGCGAAGTTGTTCCCAACTTCGCCTCACCTTTAAGTTCGCCTGTACAGGTTTAATCACAACTTCGCACGTGGTACAAAGCGAACTTGTGAGTTGCTTAACTGTTCTCTAACTTGTTTTGTTTTGTGCAGATATGGCCGCTGTTGGAGGTGCTGGTGGTGATGACGGTGATGATCAACGACAATTCTTTCCGGCCCATAACCAGTACATCATTTTAGATCCAGACGTAAGAGGCGTAGAAGACTACAGGGAGATAATCACATTTCTCCAGCGATCAAGAGTCTTTCATGCGATCACAAATACACTGCCCATTTCTCTGCCTAACATTGAAGACTTTTGGCAGACAGTGTACTATGATTGCAGGCCTGAGCCTCCGGTGATGCGAGCAACCGTAAATGGTCATGACATACAGTTTTCCTCGGAAGATATACGGTTGGCTCTGCAGTTCGGTGAAGAAACAAGAGATGACCCAATGGAGTTCGTAGCTCCTTTCCGTGATGGAGCTTATTTGAGGATGGGTTATTCGGGTCCGCTGGGGGACTCGCAGAGGAGGAAAGGGTTTTTGCTGGATCAATGGCGCTTCCTGATGCATGTATTGATTGTATGCATGTCCGGCAGGAAGGCAGGAACAGATGGGATGGGCGCGACGATGCAGTCAGCCATGATAGCGCTGACTTACAACCGCCGATATTCTTTTAGTCAGCTGATATTCTACGAGATCGATCGTCAGAGAAGGGCTGTGGCGCGCGAGCGATTCACTATGTATCCTCGTTTCTTACAGATGATTTTGAATCATGTCGCTCCGTCGCTACCGCAGAGACGCCCGATTAGATACGTCGAATGCGTGACGAAACGTATCTTTGCTCAGTGCCGCACTTCGAGCACTCGTAGCAAGCCTGAGCTGCGTCCCAGGCATACTCCATTATTCGGGTATCTCATCAATCCGGAGTATGTTCCTGCAGGAGGGGACGAGTTCAGAGACCCTCAACCACATCAGGCGGCAGCACCACATGCTGTATCAGCTGCGCCTGTTGTATCTACTGTTGCCTCTGCTGCTGTGCCAGCTGCGGTATCTCCTGCTGTGTCTACTGCTGAAGACGTTGATCTTGATGCTGCCTTTGGCGGACATGGTTTGTTTGATATGGATGTCTCGGGTCCTCAGTTTATGGATGTTACTAGAGCAGTTACTTCGGTAGCTGACTCCGATCTAGACGAAACGTTTGCTGAAGCGAGACGACTTATGGTGTCTCGGGAGAGAACTACGGGAAAGAGGCCGAGAACTGTAGACGAGGATGAGGACGAACTTGATGAAGAGGAGGCAGTGCAGATTGTGCTCAGACGTTCACGAAGAGAACGGACAGGTATGGGTTCCTGAGCTGGAGAATCTTCGAGGCTGGTACGTTTTGCTCCACCTGCCTTGTCTGGTATGTCTCTTATTCCTTCCACAGCACAGGTTACTGCTGTCGAGACGTCGGCCCCAGCAATTGTGTCTCTACCACCCCAACCGCTTAATCCACCGGTGGTAGTTGCACGCTTTGTTGAGTCGACCATCACTACTACTGCAGGGTTACCAAGTGTACCACCTGCGGTCACTTCTGCTGCTGATGTCCCGCCAACTCCAACGCCTACTTCAGATTCCGAGAGGATTACATCACTAGAGCGGATTGTTGCTGAACAGACAAAGACCATTCAAAGCCTAGTGGAATCCAATCGACTACAAGCAGCCCTCCTGGTTGAACACGGTAAAGTTATAGATGCCTTCAAGGCATTCTTGGCATCTCAGGGGGAGAAGACTTGTAGGGGAGATGAGTTGAGGACGAAACGGAGAGAAGATCATGACGATGATCCCAATGCACCGGAAGGTGCAGGTGGTGAGCTGCCAAGAACCTCTCAGGCTCTTGGGGCTTCCACAGCTGAGGGGGAGTCTACAAATGCAGCTGGTGACGACGTGGTAGCGGTTGATGATGATGCTGATGTTGAAGATGTTATCGACGCATTGAAAGAGTTGGATGAGGAGGATGATGAGTTTATGATTGAAGATGATGTGCTGCCAGTTGATGAGATCGAGAGGATTGGAGAGCAGATTACGGTTGAAAACGTGATAGAGGAGGGTGAGATTGTAGATGACTCCGTGGAACACGAGATTCCGGAGGTTGAGAGACCAGAGTTGGGTGATGAGAACGCGGAGGAAGATGCTGAGTGGGAGGAACAACCGAAATGGAAGGAGGGTTGTGCCCACTGGTTCGTAAAGACGAAGAAGCCGGCGGTCCCTAAGATGTTCAGAAAAAGTTACAATATTAAGGGATACGCGGAAGCCAAGAAAGGTATTATCTGCTGGTTATACGAAGAGCAGCTGCGGCTCTTCGTGATCAAGAGATACGATGGCATTCAGTACTTCCAGAGAAAGTTGAGATCTCTAAACACACTGCCAGAATGTGAAGTAAAAGATTTAGCCAGATTGGGATTGATAAACAGAAGTGAAGACAACATGGCTAGAATCATTGCGAAGATCGTGTGGAAAGAGTGCGTTAAAGAGAAAAAGTTTGAGCTACTGAAACCACAAAAAGGGAAACTTGTCGAAGACAAGGATAGAGGTCTGAGATTTGATGGAAAACCTTGGATGGTAATGAAATACAAACCGATCCGGTGCCTTAAAGAAGTACCGATGAAGTTCATGCCCAAGGACGTGCTCAAAGATCTAAAATGGTGGTACGTGGATTGTGAGACAGCTGAGGCGGTAATGGAAGATGAGGATGAACAAGAAGTACTTCGGGTTTACGACCCAATGCATCTTGTTAATCTATCGCAGGCTGATCTGAAAGTGCTCAACGAGAAGAAGATCTTCTACATTCCTGCTTGGAAGGATCAAGCTAGGAAATATCAACGGGTGGTGTCGGTATGTGTTAGAGAAGGGGCGCATGCGTAGAGATGCAAGATTACAAGACTCAAGATTTGAAGATCAAGATATGAAGCTACTGCCAAGGGGGAGTCTGTTGGTACATGTGTGTCAGTAGTTCATAGTCTAGCATTTGTAATCGAGTCTGTAATGCAATTATGTTTTGATTGTGTTTATATTTGTAACACGCGAAGTTTTCAACAAGTTCGCTCTGGCGAACTTGTTGAATCAGCGAAGTTATTGACAACTTCGCCTATGGCGAAGTTGTCATGTTTATATACTGTTTCAGCCGAAACAGTTAGTGTTGGTCGTTTAGGGTTCTCGTTTCAGCTGTTCACTTCGTGTGTTACGTGTCATTGTCTGTAATAGTGACCTCGGGTCACGTGTTTGTTATCAATATAACGTGTTTGGTTTATTGCTTGTGTGTTCGATCTCTACATACTCTACACTCGTATCTACCTACGCAGGGATTCCGCACCTGCGTTGTTAGCGACATCCCGTGTACGATCCGCCAGGAACCTACACATAGTTCCCAGAGGTTATTATTGTTCTGGGGTAACTTAGCTCCCAGAGGTTATAAATGTTCTGGGGAAACATAGTTCCCAGCATATTTGCATTGCTAATAAATGGTTATTAAAATGATCTGTCAGTGTTTATTTAAATTAGTGAAACTCACCAACTATTCGTAGTTGACCCGTTTTCTTTACATGTTTTCTAGGTATGCCCAAGTTGGAATGATTGATATGTGCTTAATGATCTGTGCTACTTGTTGGAAGCTTGCTGATCTATATTTTGTAATGAATATATTAATGTCTTATCGGTAAAACTTGTGTGTAACACCTAGACAGTAACGAAACTAGCAACAATGTAATATGATATAAATTAATGTAGTGGTATTTTCTTTATAAGCAAGGCTGTTGATATCAGATGTGTCTGTTGCATCCCGTGTACGTTTCCGCTGCGGTTACGGGGTGTTACAAATTCAGACTTATCATCAACCGATGCTCTAGAGATTTCAGTATCCTCGGTACTTTTATTATTTTATCCCCCGGTTCCTTATCCGGGTCCTATTTCTCAATACATGTATCCACAAGATATGTACATATATATATATACACATTAGCACGCATAAATAATATTATATACTTTACACATATGTTGCCATTTTTACCTATTAATGTACCCCGTAACTTCCCCTGAATTCCCTCGTGCGGACAAGTCTGTTATTATGTTCCGGACCATAATAACTCACTTGTCCATCCAAGTTCATCCAGATCTCGTCACTATAAATTATTAGTTGATATTCAGATCCTATAATACTTGAGCTACTGGTTATATTTTAGGTATCTTTTAAAGACATCTTAATTTTTTATAACCAATGGCTCTGATACCAACTTCTGTAACACCCCGTAACCGCAGCGGAAACGTAAACGGGATGCAACAGACACCTCTGATATAAACCACATTGTTTATAAAGAAAACTGAATACATTAATATACTTCAAATTACATTATCTCATATTTCATTACCGTCTAGGTGATACACACATCATACAATACGATACATAATTCTATTTAATATAACGTATCATAACATCCTGTACGCAAATCTTACACACATCAAGCACTTAGCACGTAAGCAATCACTTCATCTTATTCGTACCTGAAAAGCATGAGAGAAAACGGGTCAACTACGAATGGTTGGTGAGTTTCACAATTCGAGTAAACCATGTTAAATCAATATCAAAATATAATATTATCGATGTAATTATGCTGAGCCCACAAGTGAAACCTCTAACTATCCACATACAACCCCGTGGCATACTCCGCCCACGAACCTGCCCCAAACCGCTATGTCTAACATTACATAGCAAAATATATATAACAACAAAATAGACATGTGCAACTGGCTGGGAAACATCAGCAAATCCATGCCGGACCAGTTGGGTTTGTCAGACCAATAGTACTATTCACACTCTACCGGCTTTCAGCTAATCACTCGTGTTGCGGGGCCTTACAATGTTAGCAACTCAGACAATTACCATCTTAGTACATTTCCGTACGATTCCCGTACAATAAAATATATATAAATCCACGCAAATCCATGCGTTCAGTATGTACTTAAACATTTCAGTAGTAACATGCTTCCGCCCCGAGAAAATATTTAAAAACAATTCAGAAAAGGGGGCTCGTGAAACTCACCTTAGCACATGCAAGCAGGTAACAACAGTCATTATCAGTTAACACGTCCAATCTGTAATATGATCTCTACGATCGTTACTATACAATTACTATTAATATAGCTTTAACCGTGTTAACCGGTACATCTGGGGACACTGTTAACCCAGTACTGTACCAGTTCCGGGGGCAATGTTAACCCAGAAACACTTCTAGGGACATCTGGGGACACTGTTAACCCAGTACTGTACCCATTCCGGGGGCAATGTTAACCCAGAAACACTTCTAGGGACATCTGGGGACACTGTTAACCCAGTACTGTACCCATTCCGGGGGCAATGTTAACCCAGAAACACTTCTCCGGACTCAGATTGTGATATCGTTTAGAGTTCAATAGTCAAAATTACTTATTAGTTTGTTTTCCCCGTTTTGCGTGCCTAGCACGGTTATCCGTTTTTACGTTTCAAAAATGAGTTTGGTCACACACGACCCGAAAATAGTGGTTGAATGATAATTTAATTAAAGTTGTGAAATTAGAGCTCGGTTTAGACGCCCCGATTGGCCGCGGGACCCGTTTCCTTCTATAGTGCACCGGAAACTGTTTTATCGGATAAAATTATCCAAATCATCCGAATTAATTTCGGATGATTTATTTTTACTTGTTTAACTCAGTTATATGAAAATAGTTCATTTTTAGGGTTTTTATACACCGGTCAGCTCGTTTAGGAGAACTTTACCGGTTTACGCGTTTTAAACTTTAAAAGTTTGTTTTTGCACAAATAATTATCCGTTTAATCTCGGATCTTGAAATTTTGCACAAATCACTTTTTGACAGTGGGGAGTTTTATAAAAATATTTTCAGAATTAATTTTTATATTTAAAATTTATTTATCTATTTTTAAACACCATTTAAACACTAAATATGTCGTAAATACCAAACGACCTTAGAAAAATCCCAATTTTTTCCTGGATGACTCCTGCCATCCACATAGTCCCCTGTTATTTTTCCAGAACCAAAATCTCTTTTTACATGCCATTTTCACTAAAGCCGAGCTAGAAAACCCTAGAACTCGTTTAACCAAAAAGCCTACTTAGACTTCTCCAACTGACCTAAAATTTTGTGTGTGACTTTTACATGTTATAAAAAGATTATCTGCAATTTTCCATAATTTTTATGATATTTAACTATTTTTCACCATTTTTAGCCAAAACCGAGCATTAAATTCACCAAATATTCATCCTTTGTCCAAAAATTACCAAAATTTTACAGAACTCATATTTTCATGTATTTAACACCTCTGTAAAATTTCATGACCTAACTCTAAACCATCCACAATCTGTCCAAAAATCCATAACCGAACATAAACCAAATATACCTTTTGTTTTCCGCCACTACAAGCTACAAACTCGTCTTTCCGCCTTATCTACCACTAAATACAGAACCTACAACCAACATACCACAATACCAAGCAAGTTACACTCACGATCAAGCCTCTTACACTATAGTTTCGGTTATGATTCAAAAACAAAGATTTAAACCGTAAAAATTCGTTTTTGGTTCGTTTAACTCCTTTCTTGGACCAAGATCCCTTGTATAACCTGTATACATCACTTGATCATGCAAGAATCGGTTTTCATTTTTGTAACCTCATTTTCTTGCAAATAATACTCAAAATATGGAACCAAAACCAAGATTTAGCCATCACAATATGCATTTACCTTGAATTTTCTTGCTAAAAATCTGAATTTATGGATCATAAAATGGAGAGGAGAAGAAGAATGAGTTGGAATGCTTGTAAAAAAAAGAAAATAAAGGATAAGGGGTTATTACCCCAAATCCGATCGGAACATCAAGGGGGGTGGGGTGGGACCCACTTCTCCAATTCTAGCCACTCATTTGGATTTCTAAAATCCGGATAATGTTTTGGATAATCTGGTTCAGTTCGTTTTTCGGTTAAATGTTTAATTTAGCTTAAAACGAGGCTAAAACGGTCGTTTTCGGCTTAAAATAATGAAATTTATATAAAACCACTTTAAAAACTTAAACCATGACTTTCATTAACTTAAAACATCATATTATTAATAATTGCGCATCTTTTTCGGCTTGATCGACCGTCTCTTGCTTGGTTTGGTATTAAAGGTTTCGTTTAATGTACCGACGTACCATTAAATCGAAAATTCTTTTTTTTTCTGAGCTTTAATTCACTTATCCCGAAGCTTTAATACTTCGTAAACATCACTAAATATCATATATATCGTCTATAATTAAACCCTCGATTCGTTCGGGTTTCAATAACTATCGATCGATTAATCGCATATTCAATACGATGAATTATATGTTCACGTACAATCAATACAGTGAACCATGTATTCTCGTATAATTACTATGGTAATTCATGTACCCGACATTAAATATAACGTAACTACTGTCTACCGGTTAGGGTATCCCTGGTTTCGTCGGAATTGTTACACGTGATCAAGCTCCTTCCAAAATGCATCATATCGACTAGGAATACTGGTTCAAGAAAACAGTGTAAACTGGGTTATGAACTTATGATTAATCTTTAAAGAGCCAAACGTGTGAAACACTAAGAAAATGGGTCAAACATGTTGAAAGTAACAAACCTGGTAAGACGAGTGTAAAATAGTTGATTTGATAACTCTTGACACTTTTCTATAGTTGGTGTGTCTACAATGTACTTTTTGTTCTGTTCTAGTGTTTGCTGGTAATAGGTGTTTCCATTTATGGATAGAAGTTTTGAAGTTTCGGCTGTCTTTGAGCGTAACATATTCAACTTTGATGCCATAACTTCTACACTACAAAACCACAAAATGATTATATTATTTGACAACACATTATCAGAATCAAGGATTAACAAAATAAGAATTACATAGCTAACTCTAAACACGGTTTATGATGAAATTTTAGAGACATACATGTTATATCAGCTTTGCTATGTAACTATATTTGAGGTTACAAGTAAATAATGCTCAATTTATCATATAGTCTTGTTAAAAAAGAAGTTTCATATGATCAAAATGGTATAGCTCTTTCAAATATTACATAAAGAACACTTATGATGTTGATATATATCTTTGACTAAACAAAACCAATTTGTATATTTTAGATCTCATCTTCTTTCATCTATATTATACCCACTTTACAAAACATTACATTTACATGCATTCGATAACAGAATAGTTAAATACAAAAAAAAGTAAGAATATGCAAATTTTGTACCATTTACATTCTCCTAACCACCGACTTCTAGAAAAGGCGCAGCGGTTATTTTATATTTAAGTATGCAGGTTATTACTTTTGGGTGCATTCTTTTGTACCCAAGGTAAAGGAAATAAAGCGTTTAGACTGTGTTGCGGTGAGGTGGAGCCTGCCGCTCCCTGACACCTCATCAAATGGTTAATGGGCACCAAATAAAAAAGTGCCCCACTGGTCGCCAAGGCAGTAAAGATGGGAAAGTGTCGGGCCAGCTAAAAATCCAACAAATCAAATTAACCAGTTCTTGTTTTTGTAAAAAAAAGAATTAAATAATAATTGTGTTATCAAGTAAACCGTTACACAAGTTTGAGCGGTCAGTCAGTTAATGCTCCCTCCGCCTACATGGCAGTGACGTGGATTAACTAACCATCAGCCAGTCAACCACAAAATAGTCTTAGAAACATAGGCTACCTATGTATTTGTAAGGCATATTCTTAACTTTTTTTGTATTATACTCTTCGTGGAAATCTTATTTATTCATGAATACGCATGAACCTAGGCTATGGGGTGATTAAATTTAAATAGTACAAAATTACCTAAAAAGGATGAGGATTTAAATTAACATTATATAAAGTTACAAATCTAATCACAGAAAAAACAACAAGAAAGATTCATGCATGTATATATATCATTTCAATACCAGATTAAGCCTACATTAACATTACAATCTATCAACAGTTGGATTATTATTCATTAAAATCAGAGACATTTGAGCTAACTAACGATTTTATTAGAAGTTCACCGATGACGGAATAAAATGATGATAAGAAATTGGATTTACCTTGGGTACATGTACAGTTTCGAGATGAAGGGGGGTGGTTAAAAGGCTTTTAGGCGTCCGAGTGTTATATATTTATTAATGTACCAACAAGTTTTATCCTTTCCTTTTAGATAAATCAAATAGGGTGCTTGCATTTTAAGCTAATTACATAAATATCACGTCTTTTTTTTTCATAAAAGGTTTTTTCAGCTTATATTGATCGAATTTCGAGTATTTGATAGAGAAAGCTTAAAATAAATTTTAAGAAATTAAGTTAACATAATCATCTTCACTTAATGTGAATAACCAAATAATAACTCAACATAATCCCAAAACACAATCACTAAAGAAGTAAAATTTAAGATTCTAGTGACATAATAATAATAATAATAATAATAATAATAATAATAATAATAATAATAATAATAATAATCTTTTTTAAATAATAATAAGAATCCAACATATTTATTTATGTTATGAAGAATCGTTATTAGAGTGACTCTCCACATATTTTACCATTATATGATGACTCTTCATCATCTTTGTATTACTCTTGTATTAATGTGTTGAGCTTAAAAATAGAGGCTTTGCATTATACATATTGAGATATTAATAAGAAACCATTCTCCTATTGTAAGGTCCTGTTACTGGTACCTTACATTTGGACGTTGGATTTACTCATCAACATAGTTTTAATCATCAGAGTTAAATAAAACATTCGCGGAATATAAAAACATTCGTTAAACATTACATTAATCCATAACTTGTTTTTAAACTAACATAATGTCTTTCCAAATTAACAATACATTAAATATAAACGTCTTGAGTCTTCCGATGCCAGTCTCTTATTCAATGCCACGCATTCCCCTCAAGCGAGCTGCCTCATCCTACTCACTTGCGTGCATACTAAGAGTCAGCTACGCTGAGTGAGTTCTAGTTAATCATACAGTACATTCATAACAACATACCTTCATACATACGTTATATTTTCATATTATTGTTACAATTACTTACTTACATACATACTTTCTTTCTTTCATATTCATACATTATGTTTTAAAGAGCATTCCGCTCTACAACCTTCGCGTATATTATTAGGGTATGCAACCCTTTAACCTTCGCATATATTAGTAGGGTATGCAACTCTTTATCCTTCGCATATATTATTAGGGTATGCAAGCCTTTATCCTTACTTGTCCTTTCATTATCATCTCCATTATTACATTCATTCATAACATACACACATATCATTCATACATTATACATAACATTCATATTCATAAATATAACTCGATAATACGTGCAATATCCGAAGATCGTTCACGTACGGTCAAGCAATCATCTATACACTTCACATAATCACATATGGCATACACTTATCACTTAGGATAAGTGTATTAAGAAGTCACATCGAGTATGCACACATTACCAAAAACATAACAAAGAAGTGGGACTAGAAACTCACCTAGATCCTATTTCTTTCTCCGTTAATTGTGATTCATTTCTTTAGTTGAGCTCTACTAACTGTTTATAAGTCTCACGTATTAAAACTCGTCCTATATGTTATTTAGCCAAAATGGCTAGGTCTGGTGTGATCTAATGGTTCGTTTAGATTAAATTTACTTAGATTATTTTATATAAACCCTAATGTATCCGGTTTTTAATTATTTAATATTCTTTTTCTTTGTATTAACTCCCATTTACTTAGAATATTTTATTTATTAACTTCTAAGGTATAAGTCTTTTAATTATTTTAATATTTTTAATTTCTATGTCAGTCTTTTCTTTATCGAGTTCACGTCCCTCCTTGAACACTGTCATGTTTGTAGGAATCGGTCTGCCCAAGACACATATTAGATTTGATGTGGCTAGTACGTTATGATCCAAGTTGGGTCATACCCAATAAGAAGCTAGACAAACACCATAATATTTATTGTAGATATGATCTAACAACTAAATATTAGCACTTATGATATTTAGAAAATAGGTTTCTTAATATTTGCACTTGAGGAATTGATAAATTATAAGGATAAATTATTAAGAGACATTATCTTATGATATTATTTAAGTTGGTTAAATGATATATCTATATATATATATATGATAAAGTGTTTATAGCTCGCAAGGCTAAGTTCATGGAAAGAAGGTTCCTTATGGAAGGAACTGATAGAACTATGGAACTCGAGGAGGATCGAGAACCACAAGCCGATACACATTTGGTTGACACTAGCAATCAACAAGAGGTTGTTGATGATGATCAAATGGTTGATCGAAACACACAAAGCGTTCGCAAGACTGGTAGAATTAGCACCCAACCTGAAAGATATGGATTTTTCATGGATGGATGCTACGTGGTAGATTCGAATGAACCCACCACATACCAAGATGCAATGTCGCAATCTGATTGTGATAAATGGCTGGAAGCCATGAACGTTGAGATGCAATCCATGCATGACAACCAAGTATGGGACTTGGTTGCTCCACCTCTTAATTCCAAACTGGTTGGAAGCAAGTGGGTTTTCAAGAAGAAAACTGATATGCATGGAAACTTGGATGCTTATAAAGCTAGAATCGTAGCAAAGGGTTTCACTCAAACTCAAGGGGTTGATTATGATGAAACTTTCTCGCCCGTGGCGATGCTAAAGTCTATTAGGATATTATTTGCCATAGCCGCATATTATGACTATGAGATTTGGCAAATGGATGTCAAACCAGCTTTTCTAAATGGACATCTTGAAGAAGATGTTTATATGGTTCAGCCCGAAGGTTTTTTCGATTCACAACACCCTAATAAAGTATGCAAGTTAAAGAAATCAATCTATGGATTGAAACAAGCATCTAGAAGTTGGAATCACCGTTTTGATGAAGAAGTCAAGAAATTTGGATTCATCAAGAACGCTGATGAGGCTTGTGTGTATAAGAAATCTAGTGGGAGCATCATTACTTTCCTAGTATTGTATGTTGATGGCATACTTTTGTTTGGGAATGACATTCTAACCATGGAAGGTGTAAAGCCTGGCTTGGGAGTTGTTTTTCCATCAAAGATCTTGGTGAAGCCGCCTATATTTTGGGATTAAGGATCTATAGGGATAGATCAAGGCGGTTGATAGGTTTGAATCAAAGTGCATACATTGACAAAATCTTGAAAAGGTTCAAGATGGACAACTCTATGAAAGGTTTCGTACCCTTTCAAAGAGGAACAATATTGAGTGCTTCTCAATGTCCAAGCTCAAAGGATGAGCAAGACAAAATGAATGGAATCCCATATTCTGCTATAGGATCCATTATGTATGCCATGATTTGCACTAGACCGGATGTGTCATGCGCTTTGAGCATGACAAGTCGATACCAACAAAATCCGGGAAGTAGCCATTGGATGGCGGTTAAGAGCATATTGAAATACCTTAGAAGGACTAAGGATATGTTTCTAATATATGGCTCTGGTGAGGAGGAACTCGTTGTAAAGGGTTACATGGATGCGAGTTTCCAAACTGATCGAGATGATTCTCGATCACAATCGGGATATGTTTTCGTTATGAATGGTGGTGATGTCTCTTAGAAGAGCGCAAAACAAGATGTGGTAGCATTGTCCACCACTGAATCTGAATACATCGTCGCCTCATTGGCCGATCTAGGGGTAGTCCATACCATTCGGGACCCTCTAAAGATCTTTTGTGACAACGAGGGTGCGATTGCTCAAATCAAGGAACCTCGTGCACATAAAAAGACTAGGCACATTGAGCGGAGATTCAACTACATAAGGGATGAGGTTGAAAAGGGAAAGATATGTATTCGCAAAGTTCACACTGATCAAAACATTGCGGATCCACTCACGAATCTCCTTGAAAGGCCGAAGCATGAGGGTTATACTTGCGCCTTAGGACTTCGATATTCTAGTGATTGGATTTGATCTATTTTGTTTTTGGATATCGGAACAATTGTTATTTTGACTCATTCATATGATTATGGTTTATGATTATGACATTTGAGTTATGTTCCATTTTAGCATGTTTAAATCCGTGAATAAGTTAATTATTCTAAATGTCCGTAGTCGTTCATATTTGTGGGAACAAGTATGAAGATAAGACTATTATGAACCTGGATTGGTAGATATTCATAGGGTATGAATATAGCAAGGGTTGCTGCCAAGGTTCATAGATATTTATGGGATAAATATTGGACTGGCCCGCTATCAATTTTACTGCATGGAATCCTTGTGATTTGTGATCATAAGTAAATTTGAGTAAAGGCGAACATCATAGTATCCTCCGACCCGAGATACATATTGGGTCTTGATATTCATCGACTATTATACTTTGACTTAGTTCTTCGCTGCTCTGAAACATGTCAGTACATAAGGCTGAGCTCAAGTGTAGTACAAGGTGATAATGAGAGACGTATGTAGTCAATAGGGGATTTGTCCCTCTAATTCGTTGAGAGTGAGATGTCTAAGGCCTGCTAAGTTAAATCAACAAAGAATGATCATTCTGTGTCTTTGGATTTTACATGACATCCGTGGCAAAAGGATAAATGATAGATTCACCAAAATCATTTCATGTAAGGGACTTGAAGGGGACGATGTTATTGAATGGCACTTCGTCATACGTATTAGGGGTAGTAAACTGTTGTTAGGTGGTATGTTCTATTTGCATCAATCTTCTATGTATCTTGTGCAAGTGGGAGATTGTAGGAATCGGTCTGCCCAAGACACATATTAGAGTTGATGTGGCTAGTACATTATGATCCAAGTCGGGTCATACCCAATAACAAGCTAGACAAACACCATAATATTTATTGTAGATATGATCTAACAACTAAATATTAGCAGTTATGATATTTAGAAAATGGGTTTCTAAATATTTGCACTTAAGGAATCGATAAATTATAAGGATAATTTATTAAGAGACATTATCTTATGATATTATTTAAGTTGGTTAAATGATATATATATGATAATGGTTGTGGTATGTTGCATGAAACTTATAGCATGTTAAAAGTGTTAAATGTCACAAAGTTTCATTAGTCCTGTGAACTAATACATGGGGTATTAGTCCTGCGACTGATACATGGAGTATTAGTCCTGAGACTAGTACATGGGGTATTAGTCTGTTCCAGGAAGAAAGAGAAAATAATATCTAGTAGGACCAGCCCACTTTTGGGGGGAAACTTCCCACCCACTTGTTTATGATATTTTCTCTTATTAATACATCTTGGGACACAACAAAAATACAACCAACCACATTACATGCAATTTGCAATCTCTCTCATCTCTCTCTTCTCTCCAAAAATCGGTTCAAGGAAGAAGAACACAAGGAGGTTTCATCTTTCAAGTGCAAGAGTGATTAAATCCTAGCAAGCAAGGTGTTTGTTGAAGGCTTGGAGGGTATACAAGCTTGAGGCTCTTCTCCATTGAAGGCTAGCCATTCAAACTGTCATCTCCTTCATATTCTTGCCTCTTGAAAGATTGTATTACATAAACCCCCTACGGTTGATAGTTTTGGTATGCATGTAATTCGTATATGAATCAGGGGCTTGGGTTTTACATATAAAACGGATTTTATATCAGTCAATATAACAAGATTTAAAACAAATTAATCCGTTGCGTTTTTCATATAAATGGGTTTATATGGATTTGATAATCTTGTTAAAACCCAACAATGTTTTTATAAGTAATGTATATAAACCCTAATGGTTCGTTTACTTAGATTACATTTACTTAGATTATTTTATATAAACCCTAATGTATCCGACTTTTTATTATTTAATATTCTTTTTCTTTCTTTTTATTTGTATTAACTCCCATTTACTTAGAATATTTTATTTATTAACTTCTAAGGTATAAGTCTTTTGATAATTTTAATATTTTTAATTTCTATTTCAGTCTTTTCTTTATCGAGTTCACGTCCCTCCTTGAACACTGTCATATTTTTATAAGTATGCTCATATTTGGACGTATGTGTGTATGTATAGGACACATAGGGTATCCCACACTTATGGGCCTCCACGTGTAATCTTATGTGTATAGTTAAGCGAGTATTTCTTTACACACACATACCCTCGGGTTCTCAACGAGATCGATTACAAAGTAATCAAATCACTTCGTAATGTAATCAGGTAGTTGCTCATAGTAACTGAACTATAAGTGATCGAGTGTTGGCTAGATCTTGGGCCGTGTGTATATAAAAATTATAAAGCCCAACCTCTCCCTAATTAACCATCAGGCCCTAACCTTCGTCTTTACTGCAGCTCCAAGCATTCGAAACCCCCCCTCCCTGAATTAATTGCAATGTGAATCAACTGAGTATATGGACCAAATCATTGTAATCGATCCTCCCTTGTATGCGACTACCACCATAAATGGTCTATTACAATGTAATTGAATCAGATTGTTTGCGAATTGGGTAAAGTAATCGAGTCTACTGTTTGAATCAAAGAAATCGAATTGACTTGTAATCAGGTCCTGTAGGTGTATGCGAGTATGTATATACATATTGTAATTGGGTTCCATAGTAAACGATTTCAATGTAAGCGATTCATTGTAATCGAGTAATGTGATGATTATAAAATGATCAGTGATAAAGGTCATGATATTAGTAAATGAGGACATTATAATGACCCTCCCGTTGATAATGAGATCAACCATGTTACTATTGACCACAAGAAGTGGCACGCTAAGTGAGTGATTATACGAGAACAAAACACGGGAAACGTGTTTTAACATGAATTTTTAAAATGATGATATACTATATGATCATAATACATAAATTTATGGATAATGATTGTTTAATATTGGCTTGACCGGTTTGACCATTCCGAGTCATTGATGATGTGAATTTATTGGAGAACTAGAAGATTCTTTATGGTAATTAAACATACAATGTTTGTTCTCAAGGGGAAGTTAATTGTTAACCAACTAAGTTGGGTTTAAATCTCTAATATACTATGAAAATGATAAAAAGGATATGTACATCCTGACATGATACCATTTAGTGTTTTTAAAAGTACCATACTTTATTGCAATTGATGCAATATTTCTTGCTAGTTATACACAACCACATATATTATTTATTTTATTATTGATATAATTTGTTTCAAGTAAAGAGACATTAAAATTAGTTAAATATAAATATTTTGATACGTGCAAGGTATGAAATATATGAGTTTATATTTTACTAACCTGTAAAAAAAAGGTTTGGTTAGTCGTATTAACGCAGGGAATGTGATTTAGCAAAGTCATGGATCTCATGTTTACAAGATGAGTCACTACAAGTCATACATGAAGATAATACATCATTCCTCTAAATAAGGAAGCGTACACTACAAGATCAAGGCGCAGATTGTTTACTACAAAAGTCATAAACAAACTTTCTCACAAGATCGAAACCTGTCACAATGATGTATAAATGAGGGGGAGTATAATACATCTTGCACTCTTTTTCCCTTAGCTATGGTTTTATCCCATTGGGTTTTCCTAGCAAGGTTTTTAATTAGGCAACATCACTAACCCTATTTCATTATATGGATAGTCAAGGGGGAGTGTTATGAATTAATCTTTATTAGAGTGACTCTTCACGTATTTTACCATTATATGATGACTCTTCATCATCTTTGTATTACTCTTGTATTAACGTGTTGAGCCTATAAATAGAGGCTTTGTATTACACATACTGAGATATCAATAAGAAACCATTCTCCAATTCTCTCTATATTGCTAATAGGTTCTAGTTGTTTTACAACAATTTAATTCATTCATACCATCTTCACGTCCAATTAGGGACGGGCAAAATCGGTACTGATTTGGTACCATCGGTACCAAATCGGTCCAAAGTTTTAAGTTTTGGTACCTGTACGGGACCGGGACCGGTATTTCCCAAATTTTTACCTTCAATCCCGGTATCGTCCCGGTCCCGTACCGGTACCGGTACCAAGAATTCGTGATTTTCTAGACCTTGATTTTCGGGACCGGGATCGGTCGGTACCGGTATGGTCCCAATCTCATCCCTGCGTCTAATTCTTTTTTTTTTCCCTCCTATTCCAATGTCATATGATCAATTTCACAATAGGTGTTTTACAACCATTGCACAGTGCTAATTAGGAGATGATAAATTTACCTATTCTAATAAAGTAAAATAATTATAAAGACGTATTAGTTTGTGGTTAATTCTCATCCCTCAAAAACTAATATATGTTATAGATCAATAATTATACACTTTCCTTTTAAACTCCATGTATATTATATTTAAAAAGTGATTAAATTATTCACTTTCTCTTTAAACTATATTTATATTATAGGGTAAAGTTAAAATACAAAGGGAGACAAAAATGAGAAGTATTTTTGACCACACAAAAAAACCCCTTATAAATAAATTCAAAAAAAATAATAAAAAAATCATAACTCAAAATATAAATAAAAAATGAAAAAAACTAAAATGTTTCCGCCATCATTCCCGTTAAAAAAAATAAAATAAGATACAAAAAAATATTAAAAAATTGACGAAAAGACACAATGGTGTGATCAAAGACACAGTGACGAAAATGAACAAAAAACATAATTATAACTAAAAAAAGACATAACAGATAGCAAAATATAACACAATGCTGAACAAAATATAACATAATGTTGAGTAATATAACACAATACAAAGAAAAAATGACACAATGTCAAGGAAAAAAAGACACAATCAACGATAAAAATAAACACAAAACACAAAACATAATAATAAACAAAAAGGCACGACGACTTTTTTCACTTACCATTGTGTTTTTTTATAAGAATGAGAAATACGGTGGAACATTTTTTTGTTTTTACTTTTTTAATTTTTTAATTATATTTTGAGTTATGATTATTTTATTTTATTTTTTTAATTTTTTTAGAAGTTTTTTTGGGTGGCTACAAATCTTTTCTCATTTTTGTTTCCCTTTGTAGAATAACTTGACCCTTATGTTATATATATATGCACTTTATAAAAATAAATATTTACATATTATACTACTATAAATTGTTAAAATATATTTCACAACATATTTGGTGATATCTAAAAATCAACAACAAACGCGTTTGTTAAATATTGAAAATAATGTAATTTTAAATGTTATCATTAACATATTTACTATGTATATTGTTGAAGATTGTAAATAAAAAAACAAAAAAACTCTAATATGCTTTCAATTTATGAATTATTATTTTTTCATTAAATTATAAATATATGTTTAAAAGTTTATCCATTTTTTAAAAATAAATCCACTTATCTATTGGTTTTTTTGCACATTGTCATATAAATTTATAAATTATAAATATATGATTTAAATCTATCTATTTATTTTTTTGGTTAATTTCGTAAACTATACATATATGTGTTAAATTGTAAGGATAGTATATACCAATCACTTTAAAATCTAATAAAGTTTATAATATTTAGTTTCTTGGGTTTTTTTATTAAGGATTGTTTCGTTTTTTTTTTGTGAAACTTAAATTTGATTGTTATGGGTTAAAAGTTGGTAAATCGATCGTTTGGTGTAAATTAACTATATTTGGCTCAAATTTGTTATGGGTAAAAAAGGGAATCTATATATATTATTAAAATTTTGAGAATGCAAATAGATTTATCGTCAAACTTGTTACGGGTTCAAAGTTTTGACTTGAAAATGTAAAACAAATGAAAGTTAGAATTTTAATTGTGATTGGGTTTCGAATTTCATTTTAAGGACATTTTTGGAAATAGTCAAAAGATTCGGGATTTTGCACATTGATTATTTTTCTCATTACTATTAAAATTTAAGAAAAAATGATAAACACTTCCGAGATGCCACCTTTAAGCCTATATATGCTTCTAAATTTTATCAAATTAGAAACATTTGTGTCAACATTGACTTTTCCTTGAATAGTTATCAGAATGTTATATGTGAAACATGTCGTACAAAATTATGCTCAAGTGAAACAAAACATTCACAAAATTGAACGGGTTAACATACTATTTTTTTGTCAATTGGCAAAGTCGGGAAGCCTCTTAAACTTATCAAAATATTTTTCATGGTGTACCTTAAAACTATTATTATATGAGAAGTATTCTCCAAAATTGGTTCATAACCAAATTTCTTTCAATTATACATGTATGATACTGAGAATTAATTTTCAATAAATGGAGTGTTCTTGGGTATGTTTTTACACGTGCATTATTTTTTATTTATTAAGTTCATTTTATTTAGAAAAAACCATTTTGTAATATAAATAAAATCAATTTGTGTATAATGATACAAACATAGATGTAATTCATTTTTCTAAATATATTATTTATTGCTTTATTTGTAACTTAATTATTTAAATCATCCTATGTGTTACACGGGCTCTAAAGCTAGTAGATTTATAGACCAAAAAAAAATTGATGTTTTGCGACATACTATGATAAATCAAATTTTAGGCACGATTACGAATTGGAGATGATGAATTGAATTGTGTACCTAATCCCATAACCTAATGGTAACGAAATAACGAATGGCATAATGTCACACCCGACCTACGGTGGAACACGCCGAAACTTAACACTGATTGTTAAAAAAAGCTCGAGACATTATTAAATATGACAATAATTATTCAATTCATTCATATCGTCTCAAGTACAAAATCCAGTGAGAATCCATGGTGATGAACATCATGATTATCTATGGTTTGATCTAGTCTTGTGATATGATCGTGTGATAATCAATTAAGTATTGTTGTGCGTTTGTGTGTGTGTTGAGAGTAAATTCAGAACTGTTATAAAATGATAAGGTACAGGGGTATATATAGAGATGGTGACTCATTCGCTATACATGCATAGCAATGAGCCAAATTCGCTACGTCATTCACTAAATATCCCTTAGCGAATGACCTTATACGTTAAATGCTTCATTCGTTAGCATTCCCTAACGAATGAGCCCACAAAACGATTCATTCGTTATACAAGCCATAGCAAATGGACTATACTTTAATGATAAAACTAACCCATATACATTAAACTATTACAAAATATGTTTAACAAAGACCGAGACAAATACTGATGTACAACAAAATCCCCTCGTCTTGAGCTTTGTCTTCTTCACATCTTGAATCACGTGGTCTCCAATCGGCACAAAAAGGCATGACAAATACTAACAACTCGTTGAAATTGCATAGCCAACTCATTATCTTTGTTTTCTGCGCCTATCTAATCTGATTGTTGAATAGCACATCATTGTTAGACTCAGACAGATTAACCAGCCACATCGTATCCAATATCCAAATAAAGTCTAACTTACTTCCAGCTCCCAAAACAATCACGGCTTCCCCAGTCTTCTCATAATAGTACCACCTATTAAAGCTCTTATAAAGACTTTGGGGGTAAAGTCTTAAAGGAACTTTCTTCATCGGGTGAGGCGGCTTCTATTTCAAAACCAACTTTCTCCACCCAGTGCGAGGATCTATCTCATCAACATACTTTCTCGTTGACACCTGTGGCTTGAAAAACTTGAAACCATGATCAACCTCGTGGACCAGATGACAATAGAACCAATCCATAAGTTGATTGTTTCCACAATTCATTAATGGTCTATATGCCAATGTACGAACATCCCAACGAGGTATTGAAAGAATATCAGTAAAATGCCCAAAATATTGAATATTGTTCTCCTATCTAACAATACAAACCTTTAACTCGGGCTCGTATATCCACGATACTATATCTCCCTTTACCGTCTTCACTGTAACAAACTTCTTCTGTCACACCCTAACCTAAGGTGGAAATACCGGGGCGTGAGCTGATTGCTCACAACTCTCAAGGTATTATCATGCATAATTAAAATTATAATATATATTATTCCAATTTAAATAGTACGATAAATTCAAATAGTCATAGTACATAAAATTCATAATAAAACAAGTAAAAATAAACATATAAAATTAAATTCTGGCATCTTCTTCTCTAACATACACCTTAAGTTGCTTTAAACAATCTTGATAATCACATCACACAATAACCTGTATATGCATTAAAAATACAATAATTTTGTCAACACAAGGTTGAGTGAGTATAACACCAGATGTAAGACACTATAATAATAATAATAATAATAATAATAATAATAATAATAAATAAAAGTGCAAACGGTTCCTGTGAGATAAACAGTTAAGCTATAGCACATAAACAATCAATCAACCCATAAAGAAATGGCTAAATCAGTTCCATATGAATGGACATTGGTTACCAAAGATGATTTGTCAGTAAGCTCGATGCTAGATGAACTGGACGATGGATACTACGACAGTCGTATGATCATACTATAATGAGAATATGCTGGACCTCTCCAAAGTGTATTTAAATAAAACAAGTAAGCAAATAGAAAGTTAGGCATAAACTGATATACACACAAGGATTCAACAGTTGCGGTTTTGAATACTAGATAATAGATAATTACTGTAGATAATCATATGTCCCAAAAGATTTAAAATAAGTAAAAAGGGGAGTGATTACTCACCTGACTAGATGAAAGAAATACGAGTGATGATGATGGGATAGTAAAAAGTTAAACCCTTCGGAAAGCACCGACAAGGATTTCCTAGTTAAGTATAATACAATATAAATTAATTATAAAAGATGTAACATGATTTAATGAATTATGATTTCGATGTGATTTGAGTTAGGTATTGTGATTATAATGTTTATTGATCGAACAATTAATTTCTATTATTAATATTATTGCAAACCATTATTATTGTTATCATTTTAAAGATTTATTACTTTTATTATTCTATAGAATCACCATTACGTATACTTGATAAAAATCATAAAGTTAGACTTATAAATACATAATTTAAATAAATAAATTTTATATAAAATATACTTATAATTATTTGAGTAAATAAAATACTAATATATAAATAAATAAGTAATAATATTAATAACGTGTAATTAAATATAATATGTAGTAATATATAAATGAATATTTTATTTTAAATCTTAAAAAAATCTATTTAATACGTTTAGTGTATATATAATATAATAAATATAATTTTATAAAGACGTCCAACGACAAGAATCACCAATGATGATGTCAGGTTTAAATAAGTTAAAGTTTATTATTAATATATATTTACAATATACACACACACACACACACATATATATACGAAAACTTAGCGATATTAATTGTCAAGAAACGTAAAACTTAATGGTGTCGATTATATAAACTATTCTTTATTTGATAATTAATACTAATTATAATATATATATTTACAACAAGTTAAAACAAACAAAAAAAAAACCATTAAAAAGAAAAATAACAAAAACTGACTTTGTCGGGACGCGAACTCGGGTAATAGCCGACACTAGAGATTAACAAACACATCACACCACCAGCTGCGCTAGGGTGTCTGCTAGTAACCAAACACAAACAAAAATTTAAATACAACAACCTAGTTTTACCCAATTTGAATATAAACCCTAGATACAATCGATCAATCCGCGTATTGTTCATCCAATTAAGATTACGGTTATTGATTACAGGTTAAAAACGACCAAGTTACATATCTTAATTACCACAATCCATGACGATTTGATGATGAATGACGGAAGAAACCCGACAGCCCTAAACAAGATCGGAACACCTATCCACGGGCTAAGATAACATAATTGATTAAGGGGGTTTGAACTGCGATGTGTAGAGGGTCGTACAGACGAGTTTAATTTGATTTTAATCAACTGATAATGGCATAATAATGTTATGATATCCGACGAGCTTATTGATATCTCAAATCATATATAATAGATTTTTTTTCTTTAATTAGACGTGTCAGCGTGATTCGCAATAGGCCTATACACAATCTGCCAGTATCAAATCCACATAAACAACGAGAATTAAGGATCAAGTAACGTATCTGGGTCACGTAATTGGTCAAATACGGGTTCGGATGGCACTGTTTATGGGTTTGGGTTTGTTTATAAAATATATTAATGTTTAATCAGATTTTGCAAATTGGTCCTTGGAGATTAGAGGTGGAAACACAAAGAGATTAAGGTTTAGTTTAGGGTATAATTTGAATGTAAACCAAAGTAATTATATAATTATATATTAAGGTTTAGTTTAGGGTATAATTTGAAGTAATTATATATATATATATATATATATATATATATTAAATATAATAAACAAATCTAAATAAAATAATATTAACTCTAATGGCGCGATATTTCTTGGTAAAATTTTTCGATTATAAAAGCGGTTCGGATATTGGTAATTAATAATTTAAATGTAAAACCCGAGTTGTTACATCTTCATCTGGTATGCAGACATTCTGGCCTTAGATTGTAAATAGTCTTCCTTCTGAGCATACCGTAATGTCTCCATCCATCTGTTCATCTTCTTTGCTAATACTGAAACATACCATCTGATGTTTGTCTTGTCTCAGCATGTGACATCCCACGTCGGTTGGGAAGGAGAACTAAGCCTTCTTTATAAGGAGGTGGATACCTTCCCCATCATATCGCGTTTTGGGCGCTTAATGGTAGTGGATGAGAGAAAAATTCCATAGTTAAGCGTGCTCAGGTGGGAGTAGTATGAGGATGGGTGACCACAAGCAAATCCGTGAGGCGATGGTGGTACGTCCCGGCCAAAGCGGACAATATTATGCTGTGGTGGTAGCTGGGTTGTTACAAGTTGATATCAAAGCATAAGTTCGAGAGAAATAAGCATCCTACATGCTTATACTCGAACAAAGAATGAGACTTAAATAAGAAAAGAAAGAAAATGTTAGTTCAAGAAAACCATGTGTCACTCAAGCAAGCTAAGTAAAGGTAATGTACATGATTAATTTCACGTGTAATGTAAGAATGTGTAAGGAAGTTAGCCTAATTGCTAGATATAGGAGTATATGATTATATGACCTGTTTGATTGTCTAACTGTTAAAAGTAGAACTAGCACAAGTGGACTCACAAAGGGAAGTGTATAGGACACGGAAAGTAACGTGGTTAGCTAATCACAGCTGGCCATTGTTATTACCTGTTAGCCTTATTATCCTTGTACTAAATAGTTCCTTGAATGATGACATTTGAGTTTCCTTTCTTATAGAATACGAATGGCGGGCTCTAGGAACGTTCTCAGAATAGTAGGTCGCACAGGATGCCGTGTTAGTCCACGTGTTAACCTGATACCTTCTGGAGAACCAGTTACCAACACAAGGGAATGAGGAGGTGAAACTGAGTGATATTAGAGTAACAATGAAGGGTATCCACTCGATCCTATTGTACAAGCTGCCATTGTTAAAGCTGTCGCTGCAGCAATGAACAATCTACATCCTAGTGGGTCTGCTGAAAGCCATGAAAGGATTGCTGAGAAGATAAAGGAGAGTGGTAAGAAGGCTGATGAGAATGAAAAAGGTGACTCGAGTGAAGTTCGATCTGTGAAAGTTGGTGTAGGGAAGAGCGGATGAGGTGGGTGTAACTAACAAGTCGTTTAAAGGCTGCGACCCACTAAAGCTAACTGGTTTAGGAGATTCATTTGATACTCTCCAGTGGATAACTGCAATGGACAGGGTTATCCGAATTAGCGAATGCCGTCCTGATCAAGCAGTGAGTTATGCTACCCAATTGTTTGGTGATAAGGCCATGTTCAGGTGGGAGACAGTGGAATAAAGAAAGACCCGAGAAGAGATTAAGGCAATGAGATGGGATGATATGAAGGAATTGGTTATAAAGCGGTGTTGTGCTGATGCTGAGGTCGAGAGGGCTAAGATGAAGTTTCTAAATCTGAGGGCGGGTAAAATGACACACCGCGAGTACACAACTGAATTCAACCACATGGCTAGGTTGGTTCCTACTATGGTGAACTAAAGCAAAAAGGATCAAGTGCTAAATCAGAGGTCTTCCACAGAATGTCCGCACTTTAGTCAGGGCTAGTAAACCAGCTACTTTCAACTCTGTTGTTGAACTCGCAAAGATGGTTTACGATGACCTGGCTCTAGATGACGTGGTGGTGAAAGAGAAGAAATATAAGAAATGGGTCAATCTTGCTAAACGACCAGGTACTCAGTTGTGGAACTCTAGAGATAAGAGACAGAAGGTGTGGGAAAACAAGTCATGCAAGACTTGTGGTAAAATGCATGGTGGGGAGTGCAAGTGTGGTAGGAGTTCGGATGTTTGTCACAAATGTGGGAAAGCTCATGGTGGGGAGTGCAGACTTGGGTCTAATGTGCTATAAGTGCGGGAAGGCAAGGAATTATGCTCATGAGTGCAGTGCAAAGCCCGTGTGTTACAAATGTGGTAAAACGGGCCATATGGCAAGGGAGTGCACTGATGGTGAAGCTGGAGGAAGTGGAAAGAAGGATGTTGAACAATCCAGGCCAAGGACCAGAGCCTACATGCTGACTCAGGAGCAAGCCAAGCAGATCCCAGATGTTGTGACAGGTACGTTTCTAGTAAACGGTAATTCTTCTTCTGTATTGTTTGATTCAGGTGCAAATAGAAGCTTTGTAGCTACGATATTTAGTAAGTTAACAAAAATGAAATGCAATCGTGTACCTGAAACTTTTATAATAGAAACCGCTAGTGAAACCTCAGTTGGGATAATGAGAATGGTTAAGGATTGTAAGATAGAGTTAGAGGGACGTGAGTTCCCTGTTAACCTGTATTTTTTGACCTTACGAGGGTTCGATGTGGTTTTGGGAATGGATTAGCTATCTGAGTTTGAGGCTCAGATAGTATGTAAAAGTAGTTTGATAAGGTTAAAGTTCTTGGATGGTGGTATGGTAACGGTTTATGGTGATAAAGAAAGTTCAGGGCTTAATGTCATTTTAATGATAAAAGCCAAAGGATTGTTAAGGCGAGGGTGCGGTACCTACCTGGCGTATGTTCTTAAAGCTACGGCCGATACGAAAGAGGTGAAAGATGTTCCTGTTGTGCGTGACTACCCAGAAGTGTTCCCTGAGCACAGCCCGTCGCGAAAGCACTTTATCGCATGGCGCTGTCCGAGATGAAAGAACTAATATCCCAACTACAAGAACTCCTCAACAAAGGTTTTATAAGGACGAGTGTTTCCCTGTGGGGCGCACTGGTGTTGTTCGTTAAGAAGAAGGATGGGAGTATGAGAATGTGTATAGACTATCATGAATTGAATAAGCTTACGGTAAAGAACAATAATATCCTTTGACATGGATTGATGATTTGTTTGATCAACTAAACAATTCGAGTTGGTTCTCACGAATAGACCTTAGATCAGGCTATCATCAACTAAAGGTGAAAGAGGTAGACATCTTAAGATGGCATTTCATACGCGGTATGGACACTACGAGTTCCTCGTGTTGTCATTCGGTCTAACGAATACTCCTGCGGCATTTATGGACAAGATGAGTGGGGTATGTCGGCCGATGTTAGACAAATAAGATATCGTGTTCATTGACGATATATTGATATATTCAAGGACCGAGTTCGGTCACGTTGAGCATCTAAGAGAAGTATTGGAGGTTTTGAAGAAGGAGAAACTGTATGCTATGTTTTCGAAGTGCACATTCTGGTTGCGTGAGGTACAGTTTCTAGGTCACGTAATCAATCCTGAAGGGATTACTGTTGACCCAACTAAGATTGAAGCGATAATGAATTGGAAGACTCCCCAAAACCCGACTGATATACGAAGCTTCTTAGGGTTGGCTGGATATTATAGGAGATTCATTAAAGTCTTCTCCAAGATATCCGCACCGTTGACCGGAATGACACAAAACTCTGTAGTATTCAATTGGGGTAAGTTCCAGGAGGAGGCTTTTGAGGAATTGAAGAAAAGACTCACACAAGCTCCAATCATTGCTCTACTCGGCGATGACAAAGATTTGGTTGTTTGTACTGATGCTTCGCATCCTGGGTTAGGTTGCGTGTTAATGCAACGAGGAAAAGTGATAGCTTATGCGTCCAGATAGTTGAAGGTTCACGAGAGTACCTATCCGACGCATGACTTAGAGCTAGTCGCAGTAGTCCATACTCTCAAGATATGGAGACATTATCTGTATGGTACTAAGTGTACTATTTATACAGATCAAAAGAGTTTAAAGTACTTCTTCGAGCAGAAGAGTTGAACATGAGACATAGGAGATGGCTAGAGTTGACCAAGGACTACAACTATGATATAAAATACTATCCTGGTAAGGCTAATGTGGTTGCTGACACGCCAAGCCGTAAGAATGAAGAAGTCATTGCAACCGTGAAGTCGTATAAGTTGATCATTAACTCAGATCTCTTTGAAGAGATCATCAAGGTGTAGTTGGAGGTGCTTATAGATAAAGGGCTAATGAAGAAGGAAAGAATCTTTGGACAACAAGACGAGCTAATTGACAACACTCATGGTGTGAAGACTATGTTTGAACGTTTGTGGATTCCACGCCATGGATATCTTAGAGGTCGAATCCAAGATGAAGCTCATAAGTCATGATACTCGATTCATCCGGGATCCACCAAGATGTATCAAGACTTCAAGAGAGACCACTAGTGGCCGGGAATGAAGAACGATGTAGTAGATTATGTTAGTAAGTGCTTAACTTGCTTGAAAGTTAAAGTAGATCACTAGAAACCTTATGGGAAGATGCAACCTCTTGAGATACCATAATGGAAATGGGAAAATATCACCATGGATTTCATAACTAAGCTACCTCGTACAGCTAAACAACATGATACCATTTGGGTGATAATGGACCGTTTAACAAAAAGTGCTCACTTTCTATCTATACGAGATGCCATCTCATCATAAACGTTAGAAAATGTGTTCATAAAAGAGGTTGTGGCTAAGCATGGAGTGTCGTTATCGATCGTGTCTGATAGAGATACTCGCTTCACTTCAAGATTCTGGAAGAAGTTCCATGAAGTTATGGGAACAAGATTGAATATCAGTACGGTGTATCGTCCTCAAACAGATGGGCAGTCTTATAGGACTATCCAAACCCTTGAGGATATGTTGCGTGCTTGTGTTTTGGACTTTGGAGAAAGTTGGGATGATCATTTGCATCTAGCAGAATTCTCTTATAACAACAACTACCACTCGAGTATTGGCATGCCGCCATTTGAGATGTTGTATGGTAGACGTATTAGAACTCTCGTATGTTGGGGAGAGATTGGTCAAAAGGAGATTGGTAGTTTCGAAGTTGTGCAAGAGACCTCTTCAAGGTTTGATCAGATCAAGGAAAAAATGAAAGCTGCTCAAGGCCGACATAAGCCATATGCTGATAAGCGGTGACGACCGATTGAGTTTAACGTTGGTGATAGTGTGATGCTTAAAGTCTCTCATTGGAAGGGAATTATTCGTTTCAAGAAGAGTGGAAAATTGAGTCCAAGGTAAATTGAATCATTTAAGATTGTAGATCGGGTGGTTGAAGTGGCTTACAAGCTTGATTTACCCGAGGAGTTAGATGGGATTCACTCTACCTTTCATGTTTCTCACTTGACGAAATATCTTGCTGACGACACATCTCATGCGCCATTAGTGGACATCGAGGTTGATGAACAATTGAACTATATTGAGCAGCACGTAGAGATAGTCTACCGCAAGGAAAAAAACAGCTTCGTCGTAAAGTTATCCCCTAGGTGAAAGTGATATGGAAGCATCGTAAGGGATCAGATGCTACTTGGGAAGTGGAAGAAGAAATGCACAAGTTCTACATAGAATTGTTTAAGTAATAGTTAGATTTCAGGGATGAAACCTCATTTAAGGAGGGTAGACTTGTAACATCCGGCGTTTCATAAATAATATATAAAGAAATATTGTTATTTATTTACGCTTATTCAATTGTCGTTAAATAAATAATAAAATAATATAAAGGATGGTAGGCTTTAATAATGTTGGGCTTAAAATAAATCATGGACTAGTGAACTAATGGGCCTAAGGTCCATACTTAAGGAGTATATATATACCCCTTAAACCCTTAAACCCTAGCCACTTTCCATTTTTCCCAACACACACACAAAAACTCTCTATTCCATTTTCGGATCCAAATCCGAGGAAGAACTGGAGCTTCTTGGTGTTCGAGCATCTCTACGAGCAAGGTAAACGCCGAGATTTTTTTGAGTTCGTGAAACCGATTAATCTAAGGTACGTTTTATAAAGACAAGCTTGTTCGTTTAAGTTTGGCTCGTTTAGTATTTCTAGATCTAGCTAAACCGGGCTTTGAAAACGATAAATATTCGAACTTTATCCAAACGAGCTAGATCTTGATTGGATGTAATAAGTGGATGATAACAATAATCATTAAACTAGTAATAATAGTAATAATATGAGATTTATAATAATATTAGAAATAATAATAATAATAATAATAATAATAATAATAATAATGATAATAATAATAATAATAATAATAATAATTGAGCAGCAACTCACATAAGAAAAGAAACAAGAAAGAAAGAAGAAAGAAAAAGAAAGAAAGGAAAAGAAGGAAAAAGAGAAAGAAAAAGGAAAAAGGAAGGAGTGAAAGCTGGGCAATTGAGTATATAATTAATAAAGAGGGATCTTTAAACATCCAGATGGATTGGTGGATTGGTAAAACTGTTGCTATGTGAGCTAATGGTCGTGGGTTTGTATCCTAGCCCTTGCAATTTATTTTTTATTTAAGGAAATTCCATTGAACCTGGTTCAGCTCAACTTGGCAAGGTTCGATTTGAATAGAAAGGTCATTCGGTTAGAAGGGTCTATTCGATTGGACTAAGACCCAGTTCAAATCTGGTTGGGCCAAGACTTTATTGGGCCTACTCTAGCCAAGCCCATGACTGATTAAGCCTATTAACTCAAGTTGGTCCAACATAATAAACCAACCTCATCAACTCCGTTAAGTCCTATTAAATTTGTATGGACAAGTTCGTCGACAAATAAAAGATATACATATATATATACATATATATATAATGTAATATAATAAAGATGAATACACTTAATAAATAAAAAGTAAAACATACATTCGTTAATCAAGGTAACCCCGGTATATCCTTTTAACTAAACAAGCGAGCCTAACTTAGCAAGTAAGTTAGTTAACTAAAATACCTACTCAACTGGTTACACGATTACTTAACAAATATATATGTTTAACAGTTAGCCGTGCACAACTAAATAAAGGGATTACAGTTAAATCCAAACGTAACCGAATTCAGGTGAACTTCTAGCCCCATTTCCATGTCATGTTTTCGGGGCTGTGTGCATACTCGATGTGATTAGTTAATACACTTACCTTAAGTGGTAAGTGTATGATATGTGATTGTCTTATGTATGATGTATGAATGATATATGAATGCTATAGGAAGTATTGAGAGTATGTATGAAAGTTTATACATATAAATATAAAGAAAGGTATGGTATGGTTGCATGGAAAAAAGGGACCAAACCCTAATAATATCTGTGAGGATGGGACCAGACCCTAATAATATTTGTGATATTGGGACCAGAACCTTATAATATCTGTGATGTTAGGGACCAAAATCTTATAATATCTGTGAGGTTATAGGGAGAAAGACTCTTTAAAATATAACGATAGTTATATATGCATCATGAAAGTAAAGAAAGTATGAAAGGATGAACGTATGAATGTATGTATGAAAGTAAGGTGAAAAGGTTAAGTATGTAAGGTGTACATACCTTCGGGTGTGTATAAAAGTATGTGAACGTATTGAATTTTGCTTGATTAACTAGAACTCACTCAACGTAGCTGACTTTAGCATACACGCAGGTGAGTAGGACGAGACAGCTAGCTTGAAGAGGGGCACATGGCAGAAGAATAAAGAAGCTGGCATCTGAAGACTTAATTTTATGATGTTTGAACTTAAGACATGTTTTATATGGTTTAAATTTTAAGACTTATGTAATGAATAGTTTTCTTTTATATATTCCGCGAAAAGTTTAAATAACTCTTATATTTAGAACTGTGTTTATGAGTAAATCCAACGCCAATGTAGGGCACCGAGTTCAGGGCCTTACAAGATATCCGCATTGAGGTCCTAGATCATCCTTCAGTTCCGCAGTACCAGGTGTTTGTCACACCCCGATCGTGATGGCGGAATAATCGAGGCGCGGCGACTAAGTCGTGATTGTTGAGCACAATAGTATAAAAGTCTAAATGCATAAACATAACCAAAATGTCAAATATTACACCATCCAGGTAACATGAAACAAATTGTTTTAATACAAAATATCAAGTTTCCAAACAACTCCTAGACTAGCCTTCATCTCTCTAAGGCCTCTAAACTTGCTAGGGATTTCTTGCTGCATTATTTCCTGAAAACATGTAACAAACTGTCAACTACATAAAGTAGATGAGTGAATTCATAGGTTTAAAGAAAAAGAGTTTATACACAAACATACTAGTATAGGTTGTAGGGGTTTATATATAGGGTGTACCTGCGGCTAACCCACCACTCCTACAACTTATACTACTATGTTTGGATATAATACCCGGTTTTAAGATGGTTTGTAAGAAAAGGTCTCTTGGTTTTCCCAAAGAGGTTTTTGTAGTAAGTAAAACATGAAATGTTCTCCTGGACTCTCAGCGGGCTTATTATTCTCCCATTAGAGTCGTTTGTGATAAGATTACTCAAAGATTTGTGGTCTCCCAACGGTACATGTAGCACATAGCAGTTAAGCATAAATAAGGACATATAGATTTGAGCATGCTAAGTTTACTAGATAAACCAACACCAAGATCCCACTGTTTACTAGTATCCAAGATGATGGTGAATAAATGATGATGATGATGAATGATGATGAAACTCAATGATCACACAAGACTTGATTGATCCCACGCAAGACTTAAACCAAGACTACCTCGTTCTTGTCATCCAGGACTCAGCTAGGTTCTACCGAGAGTAGGATAGACTCCCCAAAGAATCCTGGGTTCCCTTGGTCCCTACCGAGACTAGTATAGGTCCTCAAGAGTTATGGATTTCACCGAGACTAGTATGAAATCCCAAGAGTTACGAGTGCCACCGAGAATAGAATGCCACTCATGGTCGCGAGTTCTACCGAGAGTAGAATAGACTCTCGCGTCCAATTCAACTCATGATGCTTTGATCTCTAGATTCCCATGCTGACACAATGACTATGATGATATGAATATGATTCCCATTCCCATGATGTCAATGTTCATAGAATTTCCCATACTCATTGATTTCCAATGTTCTTAGATCTCCATAAGTTGATGGGTTTTCCCCATGTTCATAGATTTCCAAAGTTTATAGATTCTTAAAAAGCTTGTGGATTTCCGCACGTGTGTAGAAATCCAAAAGTTTATAGTTTAAAGAGTGTTTGCATAAATGATTTTATCCAAACGTGTAAAGTTACCATGTTTCCACCCCATAGTTTTGAAAAGCTTAAATAGGGGCTATGAACTCACCTTGATCTCGGGTTAGGATGGTGCTACAATAGATCTCCTTAGCCTAGAGTTGAACATATATATAAGGTTAACAACGTGCTATAAGTCTAAGAAAACGAGCTTACGCGGCCTCGAGCAAAAACTGGGTTTTAAAGACGAAAACAGCTTGGTTCTGGCTTGATTCGATCGAATAGGAACACGTTCGATCGAATAGACACACATTCGGTCGAATCTGAGGCACACTCGATCGAACTAGAAACACATTTGGTCGAACCAGTTGGAAAAACTCGTTCGGTCGAACATGGAACTTGTTCGATCGAATAGACACTCGTTCGATCGAATACGAAACTCATTCGGTCGAATGAGTTGGAGACCATTCGGTTGCTTTCCTATTCGATCGACTGGACTGATTCGATCGACTGGTTCGATCGAATGAGTCTGATTCGACTCCTTCAAGCTGGGCGACGGAGAAACCTACGGGTTTTTCAGATTTTCCAGATTTTTGACCCAAAATCGAAGTTTTTGACATGGAAATGCTCGGGATTGAAAGGGCTATCGATTCCTAGTGATTTTAAACACAAAAGCCTGCATTTTGACACCAAAACAAGACGGTTTTTGACCCGAAAACTCTAGAAACGAAAATGGGTGTTTTTGCTCGATTTGAGGCCGAAAATGGTTATGAAAATGGATGATTTTCAAGAAGATCTTACCAAGAATAACAACAAACAGATTTGTGGACTCGGATTTGAAGTTTGAAGACTTTCTCTCTCTAGTTTCTCTCTCTAGAATGAGAGTGTTTGGGTGGGAAGTGTTGGTGAAAATGAAAGAGATGGTGTAAGAATACTTGATTTTCCGCTTAAATACTCGGGTGACTCGGGTTCGGGTTTAGGCTACCGACGGGTCAAGACTAGTCGAGTTCATAAGTTTTTAAACAAACTAAAACTTTTTCAGCAAAACTTTTATAAAACCATTTTCCGAATAATTATTTGAAATCTTTTTAAATAAGAACATTTAATTTTTCGAAAGCATAAAAATTAATATTTTTCAGGCGTAAATGTCGTTTTATAAAATAAACATTTTAAATGATAAAAGCAGATTTTTCCAATGATATGGGTTCCGAACTTATCGTCCAGAATCCCAAAGTCTATAGTTTCCGATGATTTCACGATCCTAGTTTACCAATCGAATTTCAGGGCGTTACATCCTCCCCAATTTAGAGGAATTTCGTCCTGAAATTTAGAACTTAGTATAGTTGATGCAATGATGTTTTAGATCAAATGATCCCATGATGACCACTGCGCCACTACCCCTAATTTTCGTCTTGGATACCACCCAAATCAAGTTGAAGGGGTTTATATATAGGGTGTACCAGCGGCTAACCCACCACTCCCTCAACTCCACTTGGGTGTTTCTTTCGACTCCTATTAGTTCAATGACACACAGGACGACACACTATTTTCCACTACAAGGCATCACTTTCAAGCTTTACATCAGACATATTCATTTCGGATTGAAGGGGTTTATATATAGGGTGTACCAGCGGCTAACCCACCACTCCTTCAATCTCCAATGAATAATTCCCTCAATAACTCTTGAATTTAACGCCTCACAGCTGCCACGCTAACTATGAGTCCCTAATTCCAAGTCTCGCTTCAGACATAATCAACTTGTGCCGAAGGGGTTTATGTATAGGGTGTACCAGCGGCTAACCCACCACTCCTTCAACATTCATTGATTAATTCCCTACACGAAGCTTGAGTTCACGACTCATAGTTACACAATAGCATATTGTTTATACACGTATACACCTGTGAACTTGATGTAATTATATTCCGGACTATAATTACGAGTTCACCTTGTATCAATGTATAAACTCCATTGTGTGCGGCTAGAAAAAATCGACACGACACCACACACAAACACACAACCATGCTTCATGAATGCTAGAATGATGACAAATTTTGGCTCAATGATACATAGTTTACCCCAATGTTTACATGATTAAGTATGCACAACTTGTGTTTTCCAGCACGAGTCATGGGTAGCCAAACTTGGTGTTATGCAAATAAGAGAATATTTATAAGCAAATAGGAACAACATGATACTTCATTGATTGATATTGGTCCCTGATTACATGATTACGATTACATAGACTCCAAGATTTCTAGAATTACAAAGATGATGACTATGCGAACAGATGAGGGTATTCCTCATTCATCTTATCCTCTCGCTCCCATGTGAACTCGGGTCCACGATGGTTGTTCCAACGTACCTTGACTATGGGTATCCGGCTTCGCTTAGTCCTTTTGACTTCTCGATCTAGGATCTCGACAGGTTCCTCAACAAAGTGTAGTTTGTCGTCGATGCGAACCGTGTCGATCGGGATTTGAGCGGTCTCGTCAACGAGGCACTTTTTGAGTTGCGACACATGAAAAACGTTGTGAACACGGCTGAGTTCTGGAGGCAATTCCAAGCGATAGGCTACGGGTCCGACCTTTTCGATGATCTTGAAAGGTCCTACGTACCTTGGAGCAAACTTTCCCTTTTTTCCCGAAGCGAACAATGCCCTTCCAGGGGGAAACTTTGAGCATTACGCGATCGCCTATTTGGAACTCCAGAGGTTTGCGGCGTTTGTCAGCGTAATACTTGTGTCGACAGCGGGCGTCCTTAAGTCTTTGCTGGATGATGGCGATACTGTCAGTGGTTTCCTGTATCAGTTCCGGGCCGAGGATTTGAGAATCTCCGGTCTCGGACCAACACAGTGGAGAACGACATTTCCTGCCATAGAGTGCCTCGAATGGTGCGCATTTGATGGTAGCATGATAGCTGTTATTGTATGAGAACTCTGCAAGAGGAAGGTGAGTCTCCCAGCTACTACCGAATTCAAGGATACAGGCTCTGAGCATATCCTCCAGGGTTTGTATGGTCCTTTCGCTCTGTCCGTCCGTTTCAGGATGATAGGCAGAGCTAAGTTTCACACTTGTCCCAAAGGCTTTCTGAAATGACTTCCAGAACCTTGACGCAAAAGAGGGGTCACGGTCAGACGTGATGCCCTTAGGCACACCGTGACGGGTTACGATCTCACGAATGTAAATCCGCGCCAGCTTCTCCGTAGTGTAGTCCTCGCGGACAGGGAGAAAGTGGGCAGACTTGGTCAAGTAATCCACGATAACCCAAATCGTGTCATAACCGCTGGGTGTCCGCGGGAGTTTGGACATGAAGTCCATAGCGACTTCGTCCCACTTCCACTGCGGTATGATCGGTTTTTGTAACAGGCCAGATGGTCTCTGATGTTCAGTCTTGATCCGCGAGCATGTTAGGCACCTACCGACGTACAAAGCTATGACTTTCTTCATACCCGGCCACCAGAAGTGAGACTTGAGATTCTGATACATTTTATCACTGCCCGGGTGAATAGAGTATCTGGATTTGTGCGCTTCGTTCAGGATAAGTTCTCGAAGTGGTTCAGAGTTTGGAATCCACATGCGATTTAAGTAGTAAAGTATACCATCATACTTGGTTTCAAACTTCCGTTCGGCACCGCAAGATAGCATATTTTTGAGATCACCACCAGCAATCGCTTGCTTTTGAGCTTCAAGAACCAAGGAGGGAAGATTGGACTGAATACGGATCGCATGCAACTGGGTCCTTTCCTTGCGACTTAACGCGTCAGCCACTACGTTAGCCTTTCCAGGGTGGTAGCGGATTTCGCAGTCGTAGTCACTTAGGAGTTCAACCCATCGACGTTGTCGCATGTTTAGCTCCCTTTGGTTGAGGATGTGTTGTAGGCTCTTGTGGTCGGTGAAGATGACACATTTCGTACCGTATAGGTAGTGTCTCCATATTTTTAAGGCAAAGACCACAGCACCCAATTCCAAGTCGTGGGTGACATAAATCCTCTCATGACTCTTGAGTTGGCGCGAGGCATAAGCGATGACCTTACCGCGTTGCATTAAGACGCAGCCTAGACCTTGGCTCGAGGCGTCGCAATAAACAACAAAATCATCGTTACCCTCAGGAAGTGACAGGATTGGTGCATGACAGAGTTTATGTTTCAATGTTTGGAAAGCCTCTTCTTGCTCTTGGTTCCAAATGAATGGTTCCCCTTTTTGAGTTAACATTGTGAGAGGCAATACGATCTTTGAAAAGTTCGAGATGAATCGACGGTAGTACCCAGCTAAACCAAGAAATGAACGAATTTCGGTTGGCGTTGTAGGCGCTCCCCAATTTTTGATGGCTTCAATCTTGGCAGGGTCGACATGAATGCCTTCCTTGTTAATGATGTGACCTAAGAATTGAACTTCCCTTAGCCAGAATTCGCATTTGGAGAATTTGGCGTAGAGTTGCTCTTTCCTCAGCAGATCCAAGGTAAGCCTGAGATGAAGCTCATGGTCGGCTTTAGAGCGGGAATAAACGAGAATATCGTCAATGAAGACGATAACAAACTGGTCCAGGTATGGACGACAAACGCGATTCATGAGATCCATGAACACCGCAGGGGCATTCGTCAAACCAAAAGGCATGACTAGGAACTCGTAGTGTCCATAACGAGTTCTGAAAGCGGTTTTCGCGATGTCGTCCTCCATGACGCGTACTTGGTGATAACCTGAGCGTAGGTCGATCTTGGAAAAGTAAGTGGCTCCTTGCAGCTGGTCGAAAAGATCGTCAATCCTTAGTAATGGATACCGATTCTTGACCGTGAGTTTGTTAAGCTCACGATAGTCTATGCACATCCGGAAAGATCCGTCCTTCTTCTTGACGAAGAGGACTGGAGCTCCCCATGGAGATGAACTAGGGCGAATAAAACCCTTGTCTAGTAGTTCCTGTAGCTGGCTCGATAATTCCTGCATTTCTGACGGAGCCAAACGATACGGAGATTTTGCCACGGGGGTTGCACCGGGAACTAATTCGATGTGGAATTCGACTTGTCGGCTAGGAGGTAGTCCGGGTAAGTCTTTAGGAAAAACGTCTGGAAATTCACGCACAACGGGGACATCAGAGAGCTTCTTCCCCAAAGATTTCTTGATGGAGACATGAGCTAGGAAGGCGAGACACTTCTTTCGAAGGCATCGCCGAGCTTTAAAGCAGGAGATTAATTTCAGACATCTGCCTGATCTTTCTCCTTGAATAATTATGGACTCGCCAGAAGAACAAGGAACGCGAATGAGCTTCTCAGCACACACCACTTCCGCGTGGTTGATGGACAACCAATCCATCCCAACAATTACATCGAAACTTCCTAATTGCATAGGGATGAGGTCAATGTTAAGAGACGTCTGATCAAACGTAAGCGTGCAATTGCGAACGATTTTGTTCACTTGGGTAGACTCTCCGTTTGCCATTTCGACAGAGAAAGCGGGGTCTAAGACAGAGGTTCCTAGATTAAGCAATGGGACCAACTCGCTAGAAATAAAACTCCTATCTGCACCCGAGTCAAATAGAATAGAAACCCAGAGATTGTTAAGGATGAACGTACCAGTAATGACGTCAGGATTTTGGCGAGCTTCAGCAGCGCCAATAGTAAAGGCTCGGCCTCGGGCCGGAGGAAGATTTGCAAGACGAGGACACCTGCTCCTGAAATGGTCCGTGGCTCCACACTCGAAACAGCTTCGAGTGTTGCTGGGTTGGGAACTGCTGCTCTGTATTGCCAGTTGATTACCTTGAAATCTGCAGCGTTCCGCTAGGTGCCCCAAACGTCCACAGTTCGTGCATTTCCAGCACGGGGTTCCGGCAGGGTGATGAAATTGGCAAGTGCCGCACTTAGGGTGAACCCCAGTGTACTCCCTCTTTGGCCTTCCAGAAGGGGTGGGAGCAGGAGCGACAGAGCTGATTGGGGTTGCGGGAGTAACCATCGCGTAACTGCTAGCCTTACGCTTTTTGATGCGGTTGATCTTTTTGGATGAGCCCTCAGCGGCCTTGCCCGTACCTTTGGCTAGGACCCCAGTCTTAACCTGGTCCTGGGTCAGTCGGGCAGCTAGTTCAATGGCCGCTTGTAGGGTTGATGGGTCAGCCCCGATAACGATTCCACGGACAGTGTCAGGTAGGCCATTGATGTAAAGCTCAATAGCCCGGGAGGGAGGGGTGACCAAGTGTGGTACGAGAAGGGAGAGCTCGTGAAAACGCTCCGTGTACCCTTGGTGATCAGCGCCCTTCATTTTGTGCACCCAAAACTCAGCTTCAAGTTTCTGCACCTCACTGCGAGGTACGAACTCGCGGGTAACCAAAGCTACAAATTCCGACCAGGTCATGGCCAAGGCAGCCTCACGCCCGCGGGTTCTTATCTCGTTGTTCCACCAGGTCAGCGCGCGTTTAGACAACATGCTTGCCGCGTGCGTGACTTTCAGTGTCTCAGGGCACGAGCTAATAACAAAGGCAGCCTCCATCTTTTCGATCCACTGGAGGAGACCAACGGCGCCTTCTGAACCGCTGAAGCTGGTGGGTTTGGTAGCCATGAAGTCCTTGTATGGCTTATTTGCTGGTTCATTTGCGTTCTGAGCTGGAATTTGGTTGGCCCCAGAGGTTCCTTCTTGCCTCAGCCCCTGGCTGATGGCTGTTACCATGCCTGGTAACACAGCCGCGATCTGCTGGGCTATAAGGTTGGCTAGATCAGCGGAGTCCAAGGGGGCGGGTGCACGTCTGGGAGGCATTCTTGACAAAACGAAAAAAAAAAAAAACGAGCGTTAGATAGAATCGATGACACGCCAAAGATTAAGAATAGAGGACATAGATTATACCAAGAACACAGAATGACATGGCTCAAGAGATTAACAGTTAATATACAACACATAAGCACGCAGCACGTATATAAGTGTAGACATGTGATTGTGATGCATGAGCTATCTAGAGTCAAGGATCCTAGGTTATAGTCTAGGTCGGTTTCCTAATTCCCTATAACCACTGGCTCTGATACCAATCTGTCACACCCCGATCGTGATGGCGGAATAATCGAGGCGCGGCGACTAAGTCGTGATTGTTGAGCACAATAGTATAAAAGTCTAAATGCATAAACATAACCAAAATGTCAAATATTACACCATCCAGGTAACATGAAACAAATTGTTTTAATACAAAATATCAAGTTTCCAAACAACTCCTAGACTAGCCTTCATCTCTCTAAGGCCTCTAAACTTGCTAGGGATTTCTTGCTGCATTATTTCCTGAAAACATGTAACAAACTGTCAACTACATAAAGTAGATGAGTGAATTCATAGGTTTAAAGAAAAAGAGTTTATACACAAACATACTAGTATAGGTTGTAGGGGTTTATATATAGGGTGTACCTGCGGCTAACCCACCACTCCTACAACTTATACTACTATGTTTGGATATAATACCCGGTTTTAAGATGGTTTGTAAGAAAAGGTCTCTTGGTTTTCCCAAAGAGGTTTTTGTAGTAAGTAAAACATGAAATGTTCTCCTGGACTCTCAGCGGGCTTATTATTCTCCCATTAGAGTCGTTTGTGATAAGATTACTCAAAGATTTGTGGTCTCCCAACGGTACATGTAGCACATAGCAGTTAAGCATAAATAAGGACATATAGATTTGAGCATGCTAAGTTTACTAGATAAACCAACACCAAGATCCCACTGTTTACTAGTATCCAAGATGATGGTGAATAAATGATGATGATGATGAATGATGATGAAACTCAATGATCACACAAGACTTGATTGATCCCACGCAAGACTTAAACCAAGACTACCTCGTTCTTGTCATCCAGGACTCAGCTAGGTTCTACCGAGAGTAGGATAGACTCCCCAAAGAATCCTGGGTTCCCTTGGTCCCTACCGAGACTAGTATAGGTCCTCAAGAGTTATGGATTTCACCGAGACTAGTATGAAATCCCAAGAGTTACGAGTGCCACCGAGAATAGAATGCCACTCATGGTCGCGAGTTCTACCGAGAGTAGAATAGACTCTCGCGTCCAATTCAACTCATGATGCTTTGATCTCTAGATTCCCATGCTGACACAATGACTATGATGATATGAATATGATTCCCATTCCCATGATGTCAATGTTCATAGAATTTCCCATACTCATTGATTTCCAATGTTCTTAGATCTCCATAAGTTGATGGGTTTTCCCCATGTTCATAGATTTCCAAAGTTTATAGATTCTTAAAAAGCTTGTGGATTTCCGCACGTGTGTAGAAATCCAAAAGTTTATAGTTTAAAGAGTGTTTGCATAAATGATTTTATCCAAACGTGTAAAGTTACCATGTTTCCACCCCATAGTTTTGAAAAGCTTAAATAGGGGCTATGAACTCACCTTGATCTCGGGTTAGGATGGTGCTACAATAGATCTCCTTAGCCTAGAGTTGAACATATATATAAGGTTAACAACGTGCTATAAGTCTAAGAAAACGAGCTTACGCGGCCTCGAGCAAAAACTGGGTTTTAAAGACGAAAACAGCTTGGTTCTGGCTTGATTCGATCGAATAGGAACACGTTCGATCGAATAGACACACATTCGGTCGAATCTGAGGCACACTCGATCGAACTAGAAACACATTTGGTCGAACCAGTTGGAAAAACTCGTTCGGTCGAACATGGAACTTGTTCGATCGAATAGACACTCGTTCGATCGAATACGAAACTCATTCGGTCGAATGAGTTGGAGACCATTCGGTTGCTTTCCTATTCGATCGACTGGACTGATTCGATCGACTGGTTCGATCGAATGAGTCTGATTCGACTCCTTCAAGCTGGGCGACGGAGAAACCTACGGGTTTTTCAGATTTTCCAGATTTTTGACCCAAAATCGAAGTTTTTGACATGGAAATGCTCGGGATTGAAAGGGCTATCGATTCCTAGTGATTTTAAACACAAAAGCCTGCATTTTGACACCAAAACAAGACGGTTTTTGACCCGAAAACTCTAGAAACGAAAATGGGTGTTTTTGCTCGATTTGAGGCCGAAAATGGTTATGAAAATGGATGATTTTCAAGAAGATCTTACCAAGAATAACAACAAACAGATTTGTGGACTCGGATTTGAAGTTTGAAGACTTTCTCTCTCTAGTTTCTCTCTCTAGAATGAGAGTGTTTGGGTGGGAAGTGTTGGTGGAAATGAAAGAGATGGTGTAAGAATACTTGATTTTCCGCTTAAATACTCGGGTGACTCGGGTTCGGGTTTAGGCTACCGACGGGTCAAGACTAGTCGAGTTCATAAGTTTTTAAACAAACTAAAACTTTTTCAGCAAAACTTTTATAAAACCATTTTCCGAATAATTATTTGAAATCTTTTTAAATAAGAACATTTAATTTTTCGAAAGCATAAAAATTAATATTTTTCAGGCGTAAATGTCGTTTTATAAAATAAACATTTTAAATGATAAAAGCAGATTTTTCCAATGATATGGGTTCCGAACTTATCGTCCAGAATCCCAAAGTCTATAGTTTCCGATGATTTCACGATCCTAGTTTACCAATCGAATTTCAGGGCGTTACAGTGTTGGTCATACAAACGGGAGTTGAGTCTTCGATGACACTAAATCTTGCTTATCTGTCTTCCGGGACACTCCCAGAAGAAAAATCAGCGGCCCAAAAGATCCGACTCAAGGCTTTGAACTATCAAGTGTAAGATGGGGTTATGTATCGCTTATCATTCCTGGGCCCTCTTCTCAGATTTGTAGACGCTGAAGATGCTAATTACCTAATTTGAGAAATCCATGAAGGAATTTGTGGTCTACATGCGGGTCCAAGAATGGTAGTAGCCAAGTTGATGAATGCAGGTTACTACTGGCCTAGAATGCATATGGACGCAGTCAAAGAGATCAGAAAATGTAACTCATGCCAACGTCATGCTGCCAATAACCCAAATCGATAGATGAACTAGTTCTAGTGACATCCGCATGGCCGCTCCAGAAATGGGCAATTGACATCACGGGACCATTCCCAAAATCCCCGGGACACGTCAAGTTTCTAATTGTGGCAATCGATTATTTCACCAAATGGGTTGAAGCTAAGCCGGTTGCCTCAATCACTGCCGAAACGTAAAGAAGTTTTTGTGGGAGTTTATTATCTGTCATTTTGGTCTTCCGCAGACATTAGTCAGTCACAATGGAACTCAGTTTGCAGATGGTGGGTTATAGCCATGGTTGAAAGAACTTCAGATTAACCAAGTGTTCACATTTGTAGCTCACCCGCAGGTCAATGGCCAGGTGGAAATATGTAACATCCCTAAAATTTCGTTCCAAATTTGACAATTAAGTAAAGTTGAAAGATCAAAATTATTATCCAAAATAAGAAATGAGAAAATTTAAATAAGGAAATAAAAATATTCCATGAATAAGTTCAACTCATGTTAAGAATATGGAAAAGGAAAATCCATCCCACATGGAAAGTAAGAAATAAATGAAAGCTCTTTATAAGAAAGAAAGTTTCCATAGTAATATTCTTTTATGCCAAGCATGCACCTAGTGGTTCTAGCGGAGGGTGTGGAGCACCTGACACGCACACGCATAGGCTCGTGCGAGGACGATAGAGATAGCGATGGCGATGGCGAAGGCGACGATGACGGAAAAGAGTGCAATGTGGCACTTTGATGGCGCACTTTTCACTTCGCACGCTCGCATCGCCGTGAGCTGCTTGAGAGCCACCTTATTGTTTTTGGAAAGTGGAAGCTTGGATAAGATATGTTAAGTTAGTAAAGTAAAGGGATTAAAAATGAAAATTCCGATATAATAACCCATCGTGTTTCGTGACGGGCTTAACCAATGAGACATCGCGATGCGCGATGTGAATGTCACATAAACCCAAAAAGGGCGGTGTGTCGCGATACGCGATCACCAACATCCACTACGTCATCGCGCATCGCGATGACGTGGTGTGACAGCTCATGACGCGTATCCCTCACGCGTATCATTGGATATAATGAGTCATCGCGATACGCGATGACCCTTTTGAGAAATCCGTCGCGTATCGCGATGGGACCCAAAATCAACTATAAATAGAAGGGGTCACGAATCATTCTCTTCACACCAAAACCACTCTCTCTCTAGAATTACTTTCTCTCTACCTCGGTTTTTGTGCCCATGACCCGATAATTATATCCTCGTAAACCGATTGCCTTGAAATGCATGCCGAACATCGTAATGCGTGCCAAAGTTCTGACCGCATAGACTCTAGTACGCGACATAGAGTAGAAGTGCTGCTCGTACAAGCTTAGGTGTATAAACTCCAAATACCGCATATGATAGGGATTCTGCCTAAGTTATTATTTTATTATATTTCAAGGCTTAGACCCTAGTCAGGGGTATAGCCTAGACCTTGATCAAATTAAAAGGTAATAATTAAAATAATATTTCTTTATGATTAAGAAATACATAATTTTATATACAAAGGTTATAGCTAAAATATTGTTTCATCATGATTAAGAAACCTAAGCCTTTACATACAAATGATATAGTTGAAATGTTTAAGAAAAGTAAAAGTTTATATACATAGGATATTGTCAAAATAGTGCTTCTTTATTATTAAGAAACATATACAAAGGTTATAGACATATAAAGTTTCTTTATAATTAAGAAACATATACAACGGTTATAGACAAATGATGTTTCTTATTGAAGAAGAAACATATCATGGAAATTTCTTTTTGAAGAAGAAACATAGCACATGATTGGCAAATAAAGAGAAAGATTTCATATCAAAATACTTTATTCAAACAAATGATCAATTAAGGTTTAAAGCTATCAAAACCAGACTAAAGGTCTGTAGCTAAATTAAGAGACGATCCGGGTATTTATATAAAACCTATTTTATTATACGTCAATCATCATTCATTCATAAAGGTTTTCAAACGAGATCACCACATTATTCAAAACAGACAATCACAGGTGAATACGTTAAACCTTTTCCAGTCAAGATAAATGGGTTGTTCATCTTAAACAAAGTCAGTCGAATATTTAAGGGATTACGTGATCCCTAGTTTTACAAGATAGAAAATAAAATCAACACAGACCGAGTACACATGTGTCTAAATCCAAACACAATTTGTCTAGTCTTTCAATTAAGGATACGTGGCCGCATACTAGATCATAATAAAATTTCTCCAATGGGCGTCAGTTCCTGGAGAATCGGAATTGTGTGTGTATGGCAGTGGCAAATCCTAGAAATAAGAGTCGTTTCTGTTGAGATTATTCAAGAAAACTATCTTGTCAGTCAAGGAAATATTTATAAAATGTTTTTAGAGTCAATGATTCACTAGCATATCGCTAGCGTATTTTCCCCCCAACATTTCGGGAAATAAAGTTAAGCACATGTAGCAAGGAATTTGAGCCATTCAAGAAGATAGACGCTCACAATGTAGAGATGTCTTAGTTTTAAATCATTAAAATATTGCTATAATATTTAAACAAGGTTTATAAATTATAACTTGGATATTTATTATCCTAGAAGCTTTTCAAATAAAATGAATATTTTATTAATATAAATAAAGGTTGACAATGAAATTGTTGTTTCAAAGTATATTACTATTTTATTATAAACAAAGAATTCCGCTAAATAACCCGCAAACTCTGATATATTTACAAAACATGTACCAACTATTGGTCACACGCCTAGGCCTTAATTCGGGGTGTGACAAAAGGGCCAACTGAACCATTAAAGATGGGATTAAGTCAAGATTGGGAACTAAACGAACGGTATGGGTTGATTAATTGCCTCAAGTACTATGGGCCTTTAGAACGCAAAAGAAGATGAGCAATTCAGAAACACCCTTCAGTTTGACGTATGGCACTAAGGTTATGATACCCGCTGAAATTGGGGTTCCATCCGCAAGAACATTGTCCATTATTGACAATGAGGAAGAGTTACATTTGAACCTTAACATCTTGAAGAATGACGAGAATTGGCACTAATTCGGGAGGGAAATTACAAACGCCAACTCCAAAAATTTTATGATTCAAAAGTTCAAATTCGCAAGTTTTATGCGGGATATTTTGTCTTCCGCAACAATGAGGCGTCCGGACAAGAATCATTGGGCAAGTTAGCTCCGACTTGGGAAGGGCCATATCGAATTAAAGAAGTTCTTTCCAAAGGGGCTACAAGTTAGAAAATCTAGATGGGACTGAGATCCCGAGAACTTGGAATATTGCCCAGTTGAAAAATGCTACATCTAAACAAACACATATTATTGTAATAGATTAGTGTTTCTATCATTTTTATTGGCTTACGTGCCATTAATGATTTAAAGTTACATACAATTACTTTATGTCGAGAATCATATTGGAATGTGGCATGCGTGCCATTTTCCTCTAAAGAAGCATTTACCCGCATGTCATATTGTACTCTAAGTTAAGAGTCTATGTTAAGAGTCAATAAAATTATTCCGGGCCTGCGTGCCAGAAGTGACCCGCGTGTCAATAAACTCATGCCTTGCATGCGTGCCAGAAGTGACCCACGTGTCAATAAACTCATGCCTGGCTTGCGTGCCAGAAGTGACCCGCATGTCATAAAACTTATATTACTGGCATGCGTGCCGGAAGTGACCCACGTGTCATAAAACTTATATCCCTGGCATGCGTGACCGAATTGACCCGCGTGTCATAAAACTTATATTCCTGGCATACGTGCCAGAAGTGTCCTGCGTGTCATAAGACTTATATTCTTGGCCTAAGTATCAGAAATGACCCGCGTGTCATAAAACTTAAGGCCACAATATTGGTTGGATAATCCTTTATTGACATATAAGAAGATCCTAAACCTAACACTTATATTATTTATAATGAATAAGACAAAGTGTAAAGGAAGAAAAACTTCTTATATAGATCAAAATGGGATTACAAAAGATAGTGATTACAGAAGACTTCCTTAGACATAACAACATAAAACCTACACTACTGGATCTTGAGCAGCGGCGCCTTCTTGTTCTTGAGCGAGAGGAGTGTCTGGTTTCGGAGAAACATGAGGAGTGGAGGCATCATCTGAGGGACCACTTATAAATTCCTTCATGCGTTGAACTCCATTATTATTAGTGAAAAGTTCAGGGATCATACCTTGAAGAGGGAAAGTTAGATCGTCATAGGCTTTCATCTTCTTGTGCTAATCTCCTGCCACATTCAGGCCATGAAGAGGATGCTCTTCAATTGGACGTTGGGCCTTCATGTAGTCAACACCTTCCTCAAAACCAATATTGGGGCCGGTTTGTGTGGAGGCATTGAGCAAAGCAGCAAGGCAATTACCCAACTCCAGCCATCTTTGAAATAGTCAATCACCTATCATGATTAGCAAGAATTGGTAATTAGATATATAACAAACACAAATGACTGTTACAAACTTGTCAAAAAAGATAGAAACATACCTGTGCAAATCACTCAGACATCAACCAGTGTCTATCTTTTTTCCGACTGCTCAGCTTTCTTCTCCAATTCATCATAAACTTTCACAAGCTTAACGTTGTCAGCCGTCAGCTCCCCCATACACTTCTCCATCGCCTCCGCCTGATCCTTCCACAGCCTGGCCTATTCCTCATATGTTTAAATCAATTTACCCTAATTGGTAACTTGACTCTCAAAAGCAGTGTTAGCTTCCAAGGCTTTGACCAGGTCTGCTTCTTTGCGTTTGGTCTCCTCACGGAAAGCGACGAGGATGACGTTCAGCTTTTTGCACGCTTCCTCCCATGAGCGAGCCTTGGCGGCTTGGCGATATTTTTTGGCTTGGATGGCGATTTCAACATCCTTCAGCCTCCACTTTGCAGTGTTAGCTTCCAAACGTTGATCCTCGGCAGCCTTCTTGGTCTCCTCCATCTGCCGAGACATCCCACCCCACTTCCCCCCCCCATGGAGAGCCATTCCCGGAAGATTTCCTGCCCACAAGCCATAGTGTTGGCCATGACAAAACTGTAGCTGCGGGAAAGATCGTGGCATGGGCGACCACGATGGAACGCACGTTCTGCAGGCGGAATCCTATGGCTGAGAAATTCAGCACAAACTTCCTTATCCAAAAACCATGATCCTTAGACCAATGTCCAGCAGGGTATATGTAGGAGGTCGTCCTCCCCTGGATTAGCCATCCGTTACTAATCGGCGTTTGAAGGGCGAGAGAACCATCTTGACTCGGAAAACTGGGACGTCATTCCACCACCTGACTGATACAGGAGTGGGGAACGTGAATAATGTGGAGGTGAATGTGGAAGAGAATGTGGAGGAGAATGTGGAGGAGAATGCGGGGGAGAGAATGGAGAGTTGCGAGGAGATTCATGCGTCTTCGATCCCTCAACATCTTGGATTGGTTCCTTCCCTTTGGAACCAGATGAGTCATTGGGGATAACAATCGTCCTTGGAGGAGATAGTGGTTCTTGAATTGTTACACCTTGATCAGGTGCAACCGTGGCCTCAGCGGATGAAACATAATATATCAAAATACGAAGAAACAAACGGGAATAGTTAGAAATTTCCCAGGCAAACAACTTACTCGTTGGTGACCGCATCACGGCTTCTTTAACTCAATCCTCAAAACGGACCTTTTTAGGCTTTTTAGGGCCAGGTGCCCGCTTCTTCTTCACCGACTCCTCTTCAGCATCGGCGTGGCTTCCCTCCGGGTCATCTGCTTTGGAAGAGCGATGTTTCCTCTTCCACCCTCGATATGCCAAGGCATGCATAATAGCCGACGTTTCAGGTGTATCATCAGAATCTTGCTATTCGCTGGGTGATGATTCGTCACTTGAAGATAGTAACATGATCACCCTGTCCGAAGTTAAAGCATTCAAAGGACGCGCGTTCAAAGGAAACGAACCTATCTGGAAGATCGCCTTCAACACCACAGGCTCGGAGCACAATGTTTTGGAGAAAAGAATGTGGTCTCGTGTCTTGTCAAGAATGGGCGGGGGTTTTGGATCGCGGAAACGCCTCTGCACGCATCCCACTGTCTTGTCTAATAGGGTATCAATCCCTCACCTAGGAGAATACAAAAAATATTAGTAAAAAAATTGACAAGATATGCTGAAGATATGAAAACTTACTTTCATTCGAATTCTTGAAGAAAGGCTCCAAATTAGGGTATGTCCATAACTGGCTCTTACGGGCCCAAACTAGGGCTTCCTAAACAATATCCCGCATGGGCGTTGGCTTCTGCATTACTGTATTAAAGCACGCCTGGTCCAAAATAGTGCAATCTTCATCTCAGTAAGCTTCTCGTTCGGTGGACGGCGGACCATGGTTATTGGCACCACGTCCCCCCCACACCCAGAAGAACTTAGTCCTCCAATCATAAGCATTACGCGTGGGCTCAATACCTATGGCCCTCTTAGCCAAGATGGCACAATTGAACCACCCACCATTACCATGCATCTTGTAGAAAACAGAAAACTTGTCCACCTTGGGCATGATATTGTTCGCCCTATAAATGAATTCGAAATGGCGGATTCGCATTAGGCCGAAGGGATGGATCGGTGAAAGGTGTAGCCCGTGGCCGGTAATTATGTTACCCAGAAACTTGGTTATCGGAAACCTAAGGTTCCATATGTGAAAAACTCAGCGTACACGGCCATCTGGCCAGTTAGAGGTTTATCTACGGATGATCCGGCAGCCGGGAACTCTGGTTCCCACTCTGGCGCTATGTCGTACGCCATAATAAGTTTTTCAAACTCCGACTGCTTCCAATTTATTTCGATGGATTCTACGTTTGGAGTCGAATAGGCTTTCTTCTCACCGGACATTTTGTCAGAGGGTAAAGGAAGACAAGGAGCAATGATGAACAATGAAAGTCAGATGTGGTTCGAAATAAATAAGGAAGAATATGAACATCTGAAGGCGATAAAAGTTTCAAGTGAAACTCAAGAGTCCTATTTATACCCATCACAGTTAATGCGATGGGAGTGTGGTAGTGGAGAGACAAATGAAGGGCCCAGTAGGATTACACCACCTCATGCGGGAAAACCGAAAAAGCGAAAAAATGGTACAGTGGCGTACAGTTGACAGTCGGCACAGACATCACAGACGTTACATCAGCCATACGGCCCTGCAAGGCTGTCACATCATCTTTTCCCATGTTTATCTTCAAAAATAAATATATCCATAAAACACACGCGAAAATTCAAAATCTCCATAAAAATACAAGTCTAAAATTTCACCCGCATAAAACTTCACGCGGAAGAAACAATTGACTAGGGGAGACTTATAGAGGTAGGGTATTTATAAGATCCAAATACCCATGAAATATCATCCACGGGTCATCCAGGACTTCCTCAAGAGTCACCCACGGAACATTCTTATTACCCCGTATAAGTCAGGTCAGAGGAAGATTAAGAATAAACTACCGAGACTATCTGCGGGTTGATCAGGTTGTCCTCAGAAGTCATCCACAAGGTATCTCCTTCATGCGCAAAGATGAGTAGAGGCTGACATCAGAGAATCGGCTGGAACTAACTTCCTTCTAGAAGATTTACGCGAAGATCTTTCCTTGGAAAGCAAGTGATGTAACAACTAATTAGAATAGGACAGCAGACGAGGTTGTTATAACCGTGCACATGGCCAGCTAGCTCGTCCTATCACATGCGGATACGTGTCCAGGTTATTACAAAAGCATCTTCTAGAAAGGGACTACCGTACATATAATATTCCCTAAACCCTTCGGCTATAAATACCACCTTCGTCATCACAAGGTATTCATACAGACCTCACTGATCACTTGAAATACTTCAAGTACTTTTATCTCCTTAAGAGCGGTACTTATTCTCACACCAGATGGTGGTTATGGGAAGACCCCCCTCTTGAGTCACACCCCAACCTACAGCGGAAATGCTGGGGTGTGAACTGATTGCCCACAGCTCTCAAGGTACTGTTATGCAATATTAGAAATTTCAATATCTATTTAATAAAATTCGATTGAGACAAATTATTCAATACAATATCGAAAAAGAAAACTATTTCACCAAACAAACACAAATCATAAAAACAAAAGTCTTGTTTAATTTCTCTATCTTTATTCTTAAGTGTCCTTCCAAAACTTGAACTAACTTCACATCACATGATTACCTACATATGTTTGTCAACACTAGTTTGAGTGAGTATAATACCAGATTTGAGACACTATAATAGTAATAAGTAAAAGTGCAAACTGTTCCTGTGAGATATACAGTTAAGCCATAACACATAACAATCAAACAAACCATAAAGAAAGAGCTCAACCAATTCCATATAAAGGGACATTGGTTACCAAGCATGGACTAAACCATTGCCATAAAAATGGACATCGTTTGCCGAAAATAGACGTATGATCATACTATAATGAGGAATATCACCATAATGTGTTCAAATAATACAAGTAAGCAATTAGCAAGTTAGGCAAACTGATAAACACACAAGGATAGACAGTTGCAGTTGAATACTATATATAATATCTACGAACGCATATGTCCCAAAAACAGTTAAAATAAGTAAAATAAGGGGAGTGAAATATTCACCAAAGAGATTAAGCAAGAAATAAATGAATGCGATAAGAACGGTAGCAAACAAGAGTCACGCTCTTCAGAAATTAACGACAAGAACTCCTAATAAAGAATAATTGTGGTAATAAATAAGGATTGTATAACGAAGCTAAAACAAGATAGAGACTCGGGAATTGATAATCGAGTATACTCTTACGAAAGTTAAATATTAATAGATTTATTATAAATTTTATTATCAAAGTTTTATCGTAAATAGTATGTTTTATTTATATAAAATACATAAAAATGCTTAAATAATTATTTATAAAACCTTTTAGTTTATATAAAGAGATTTGTTTATTTAAATCCAAAACATGTTTAATGTATTTTTTTTATATATTTTTATTATGAATAAAGATTTCATTTTAAACTAATTATGTAAATAGTAAATAATAATATTATAAAAATTATAAATCTTTACATAAAATTATAAAACCTTTAACAACTTTTAATGATCATAAATATATCCATACATATATATATACACACACACATCTGGTTTTAACAAAGATACCGAAAGGTGGCCGGTTATTATGTCGGTTTTAGAAAAACACTGATTATTTATTATATATATACTACAATTTAAATAATTAAACAAGCTAGTATGCTAATTAATAACAAAAAAAACACGGCTGCCGGGACTTGAACCCGAGCAGCCTGGCCGGCCGAAGCTTAAAACATAAACACCCTAACCAACTGGGCTAGGGTGCTACCTGGTTACAAGATGATTAGATTTATATATAAGCAAAAGCAGACACGATTCATAAATCACATGAACCCTAAAACATCAATTGATCAATCCGTTCAACGTTTGATCAATTGATGTTAGGGCTAATGTAAAACAGATCAAAACGAACCATTACATATAAATAATTACCTGAACGACGTTGATATGAGGGCTAACAAAACCGATAAAC